>NC_092347.1:21626610-21772124 GCF_963676685.1 Mytilus edulis | reverse complement strand
CTAAAATGAAATCTAATCAGTCAATTTTCCATGTAACAGAAGAAGATGGTGCCTTGAAGATATATATATATAGCTGAGTAAAATAAATATTTTTTTAAACAAGATATATGTAGGGAGCTCTATTTTTAACCAACCCGCGCATGAACAGATTCATTTTTTCTTGTATTTACTTCCTGAATGACACGACTCTAGAAATGTTTGCCACTGGACATCAATTTACAAATTAAATAGAATCAGACAGTCATGCTCGAGCAAATAACATTGAGAACGGAACTTTATAGCATATACTATAGTGTATACAGATTGTATTGAACACATACGAGGGTCTTGAATATTGTCTTATAGTTGTAAGTAATTTTTCTGTAGTCTTCATATTTTCCCCAATTATTCTATATTCTTTGTTTTCTTGGTGTCTCTTTATTTACTTTTTTGGCCCTTTGTTGTGCACTTTTTGTCTATATATATTCTCTCTCCTTCTATATAAATCCTATTCAAACCCTTATAAACATACACAATCAAAATGTTCAACTCAAAACCCCAGTTGACTTGTCATCCATGGAGTTTTTCTCAACCGTTGAGAATATAACAAATGCTAAATGAGTCCGTTTAAAAAAAGATGTGGTGTGATTGCCAATGAGAAAACTCTCGTTAAGAGACCATATGCCACAGAAATTAACAACTATACATGTAGGTCACCGTACGGCCTTCAACAATGAGCACAGCCCATACTGCATAGTCGGCTATAAAAGGAGAAAAAGTCTAGGAGTCCATTACTGATATTACATATATGATTAATGTATCACGTATACGTCTGATGCTTAATTGTTGGCTCTGCTGGAAGGCAAAATATTTAGCTCTTTACTGACTAGTATTTAACAACTGAAACTAGATAAGTTATGAAAATCAAGGAATCTATACATGCTATAACAGCAAATTTGAACGGAACCAAAACGCAAATTAGTAAAATAATAAGTATACAACTTTCATTCCAGCATTTTAATATTGGTAATTATTAATGATGTAATGCGTAAATAAGTTATCCTACACAGTGGAACAAATGGGAAGCCAAAGTACGTTAATGTCTGGATTAATCTTCTGCAAAAACAATGTCATTTTGTTTATTTTATCTGGTTAAATCTTCTGACATCAGACTCGGACTTCTTTAGAACTGAATTTTAAATGTGCGTATTGTTATGCGTTTACTTTTCTACATTGGCTAGAGGTATAGGGGGAGGGTTGAGATCTCATAAACATGTTTAACCCCGCCGCATTTTTCCGCCTGTCACAAGTCAGGAGCCTCTGGCCTTTGTTAGTCTTGTATTATTTTAATTTTAGTCTCTTGTGTACAATTTGGAAATTAGTATGGCGTTCATTATCACTGAACTAGTATATATTTGTTTAGGGGCCAGCTGAAGGACGCCTTCGGGTGCGGGAGTTTCTCGCTACATTGAAGACCTGTTGGTGACCTTCTGCTGCTGTTTTTCTATGGTCGGGTTGCTATCTCTTTGACACATTCCCCATTTCCATTTTCAATTTTATTTCAATAAACTGACTTAAATAAAATTTAAGCAAGTTAAACTGTAAGCTTGCCGCCGTTGATACCCCCACCGAAATATTTCGGTTCACAGGAAGTTGTTGAGAAATGAATCTGAAAACGCACCACACGGTACAACTTACTTGCATAAACCCTGTAACCAAATTGATAGATACGAAAAAGATAGATACGAAAAAGATAGATACGAAAAAAAATTACTTAAATAAATGTTTAATTTACATGTAATGTATGACGTACTTAAAATCATCTTTGTGAAAAGAAACGTTTGAATTGGCTGATCTTTTTGTAAAGCATGCTATTTTGACGGTTACGGATTCAGACTCATTAAAGATGCATTTCTTTCTAACACAAACGATGCAAACGGCTAAGCTCGCACATGTTTTGATCATTTCTTTCAAACACATACGTTTGCAAAGTTTACATAAACTTTGACAAACTATGCAAACGCTAAAAATGCGTCTGCAGTTTGTCGTTTGTTAGTTCAAACGCTGCATTTGTTTCTAACTTCAACCTGATTAAACGAAGTATTTGTTTTTACGTTTGTAAAAAAGTCTGATTACCAACAACATGTGCATGAATTATTGAAAATTCAAACAGGGTCATTAAAGATTTATCAAACGATGTATGTTTCTACTCGTGTATCGTTTAGAAAACAGTAAAACACGCGACACAACGTTTACAAAATTCTTGTTAGAAAGAAATGCGGCCTAAGAAAAATCTTATTAGAATCACAAGAAGTTCTGATAGGTCGTAAAATAAACTTCCCATCACTTTATTCTTTTCACATGTCAATTTAAAAAAAAAAAATTCGCAACGATGTCATAATTGAAAGCACGAGGAAGGCTGACCAAAATGTTCAACTTGCGGCTAGTGATTGACAGGTATGATTATATCTTGGGGCTCTTGTGGGGAGCATGGTGTCGGACGGAAAAAAGATTTCCAGTATTCATATATATATAAATGTCGATCTGATGTGGAAAATTGTGAGTTTTTTTTAATAGCACAAAGAAAAAGACGTTAGAAGAGTAACAATGTGTAACTATAAACGAATTACTCGTTTATAATCTACGAGACTGATCAGATCGAAGTTTGATAAAAAAAAAAAAAAAAAAAAAAAGCATTCAATATCAAACCTTCTTGGTTGGAGAAAACATGTTCAATGTATACCTGCAAATATGTCTTAATAAATTATTTTGTGTATTTAAATTATCTCCATTGAATACAATACAATTTATTAAATGTATCTATGATATCCTCCATAAATAAATATCTGTACAGGTAAAGTTAAATTCGGATCAACAGATTACTTTACGACCTTCCGCTTGTCCATGTTGTTTTGCAAAAATATCACAGCAGGTGTTACTCACACTAGACAAGTGTCAAATCAGTATGACATTATGTCGGATTACGGCATCTGCAGTAATTAAGACTCTGTTTTTACTGTTTTTACAGGAACTGATTTATCTTAACATGACAATAAAGAAGAATTTTGTAAGGTGAACATATTTGTAGTATTGCAAAGTTACCACGTGCACTTTTCCTGTTCATTGGTCACATTTAAATAGATTATTCTTTATTGAACTAAATTCGATATTTAAATTGCAAGTAACTTTAATATCAAAACCACCGCTTTTTATTTCTCGACTGAAAAGGGTAATAAGACGGTTATTTTTATCTGACTGTAAACATTGTATATAATCACAACGATCTATTAATAATCGTTGCTCACAGATAACGGATTATACAACGATCTATTAATAACCGTCGCTCACGCATCACTGGTTCTATCACTGACTCAATACACACCAGTTTAATCGGACAAACGGATAATTCCCTGAGACATGCGGATAATTCCCTGAGACACGGAAAATCTCCGGAGAACCGCAAAATATTCTGTAAAACAGAAAATTTACGATGAACCTCTATTTATTATCCGTTCCGCGGAGATTTGCCAAAAATCGCGGTCATTTGCCAAATAGGTCTACCAGTGAGGACTTTTTCTGCATTTTATATGGAATCTGACCTTAAATTGATATTTACATTAGTAAGCCATCAAATGATATATAAAAATGTCACATTTGTAGATTTATATCTCAACCAGGCTTCATCAACCATAGATTTTATTGTAATAAATCTAAAATCTTTTATTTGAAATGAAACAGACTTTTGTTACAATTCATCATCATTTCAAATCTAAACTGAAAACAAATAAGTGTGGGTTTGTTTCTATAATCTAAATGTGATGATTTTTTCAAATTTTTATTCAAACTGATTTTTTTTGGTAGTGTATATAGATTGGGGCACTTTATAGCTTGTTGTAAGGTGTCAGCCAAGACTCTGTGTAGAAGACCATACTTCGACCTATAACGGTTTACTTTTACAAATTGTAACTTTGATGGAGAGTTGTCTAATTGGAACTCATACCCCATCTTCTCAACTATTTTGAACACATAAGGTGAAACCGAATCCCATTAAACAAGGGGACAGGGTCCAGATATAACAAATAATTGGTAATTTGTGTAACTACATGTGTTATACTAGTAAGATTTAACAGTAGCAGTTTTTATAACTAACATTAGGAAGTTTAAATCATGCATTTTAAGTATATAATGTAGAGTTAGAGTGCCTGATATCTATTCCATGCTGAAAGGGAAATAGCAAAAATGTGAAGAAGGCCGACATATTGATAAGGCTTTTATGTAATATTTACCATTAGGTAATTCAAATCTTGCATCTATAAGTATACTGTGGCCTGTAGGGTATCGTGTTCCTCGAACCTCTCCATTGTGCATAATAATTTCACTGTCTAAAGACAACCACTGCCCGTCACCTTCCTACAATGGATAGTCATATTTATATACCAACAAATATGTGTATACATCATTTCATAGATTTATACAAGATAATCTTGCTATTATATAAATTTGATAAACTGTAAATACAGAGACATGTCTCACCTCTGTGACCTAGTCACAAATTTTAACCATTATTGATGCTACCAATGCTAGAAACAGAACACCTAAGGCTAAGCTTTCACAGAATTGTCACAGACAAGACAAAATGTCAGAGAAGACATTGTGATCCCATGAGAAACAGACAACAAATACAATGTACATCCACACATCGCTCCATCATTTCACTGAGCCAGACTTGTAATACAGAAATTAATACAACTTGGAGACAATGAATATATAGGTCATTTAGATATTTATTTGAAACACCAAAATTAAGATTATTTCATGGAAATATTTTATGTGGCCGTTATAAATGTCTTTTTGCAAGGCAATAAGTGGGTTGTTTAAAGAGACATCAGTATGCAACTTGGTCAATTAACAAAATTACGTTAAAATCTTATATAACTATTCCGTTAAATCTTATACAAACTGGTCTGTTAAATCATATACAATCTATTCTGTATCCTTCTACAGTACAATCTGAAGCTCAGAAGCTACATGCGATTATCATATTTATCAAAGTATAGGAGTCTTAATCAAATATACATTAATTAAGAGATAAAATGCTGAATCATTGGTATTGTATACATTCTACATCAATAATGCATTAAACTCTATAATCAGACAAAATCTTTCACAGGAATATAATTCAAATATTTCTTACAATCAATTCTAACAATTTTTAGATGAGTATAATAAAGCACACTTTTTTTTGTTTAGATGTAATTTTTCAAGAAAATATTAATTTCATGTTTAACTAGTTTCAACAAGGAAAGCGTGTTGATTATAGGAATTGCCTGAATTATTGGGGTTCCATTATGGTGAATATTCTGAGAAATTTTCATTTCATTCTGGCAGATAAGAGCTCGAGGTAAAGAAGGAAAACTTATACAAATGTGAACTGTAGTTTTTCCATTTGATAAAGTGCATGCCATGACAAGTTAACCCTGAAAATCAATCAGGCGAAAAAATGAATTAGGAGGTTCAACAGTATGTGTGTGAGTGAGATTATGTGAAAGTGTGTCACAAAATTCTGTCAAGATTCATATCTTTGCACATCAACTAACACTGGGATATAATTTTCAAACATTTTATATTTTGTATTCAAATGATAAAACTCTTATTCAATGGGCGTAGACATCCGAAGATTTGCCAATATTTCATATATGTACCACTGTATTAATTAAATCTTTCCTAAATATTGTTATATCTACTGGAAGTCTTTTTCAGGTAATGCTACACTATATTCCTATATTTTCTGAAGTTTGAAGTACTAAGAATATTATTCTTGTAAATATATCAGAAATCATGTTTCTAGAAACTTGTGCAGTATACACTCTGCTTGGAATCTCCTGCTACAGGTAATGGACAAAACAATAACCACAATAAATACAAACCGTATTTGAGTGTCTCACTTTACCAAGTGGCAGCCAGTGTAACCCTAACAGTTTATCCCAAAGCATCCCTTTGTTCCAAACTTCTATCACCAACCCAGAGTCCAACCTCATGGTTTCACTGTAACAGAAATATATAAAGGATCATAAAGAGGTTAATGTAAAATATCTTGGTCTACCAGTAACTGTGTTGCTCAATTGATCATTCAGTTGTAAATCTAAAATTTACTCTGCAGAGTGGGAAATTGTCATGCATATATATACGTAAGTGTGTCTAAGGAATAACTGTTATGTATTAGAGAACTTGACAATATTAGTCAATGATTTTACTCTTACAATACTTCAGTTCTCATGTTGTACATGTATCATTATATTTTGACATAGTATCATTTTGTATCTGTGTGGTTATAATAGTATTATAGATTGAAGTGCTATTTTGTATCTGAGTGGTTATAACTCTGAGGGTTATAATAGTATTATAGATTGAAGTGCTATTTTGTATCTGAGTGGTTATAATAGTATTATAGATTGAAGTGCTATTTTGTATCTGAGTGGTTATAATAGTATTATAGATTGAAGTGCTATTTTGTATCTGAGTGGTTATAATAGTATTATAGATTGAAGTGCTATTTTGTATCTGAGTGGTTATAATAGTATTATAGATTGAAGTGCTATTTTGTATCTGAGTGGTTATAATAGTATTATAGATTGAAGTGCTATTCTGTATCTGAGTGGTTATAATAGTATTATAGATTGAAGTGCTATTTTCAGACTCATTCTTCTCTCCATCTATTGTTATTCTATTTAAGGGAAAGAATTTTCAACTGACAGAACTAGTAAACTCTACAGAAATAATGTACATGTACTTTACATAGCAGTTTGAGTCTATTAGAAGTTGTCCATATTACAGAAGAGTATGTACATATGTTAATCTATGAAAAAGATCTGTGTGAAGGAAAATTACCTCAAGTCAAAGACATTAGAAGTTTTAAGCTCACTTTTGAACCTACAACAGCATTTTTTTTTACCTAAAGTAAACAGCAGGGTCTACTTTTAATTATTTTCAATTTTTTTTAAAATGTTTACTTGTTTCAAGTTTAAATGGAAAGCAAGTATGTTCTATACAGTAAAGACAATGTTATAAATCTAATCTTACTGAAAAAGAAAGGCAGCGACTCCAATGATTTTAACAGAAAATCAATGGAAGGAAAATTCAATTTTTCTTAAATTTCTGTACCGAAGCAAATCAATTCATTTTAGTGGTTACCAAAACTGGTATGTTATAGACCCTTATCTTATGTTCAAGACCATGCTGTACATCTAAAATTGAGAATGGAAATGGGGAATGTGTCAAAGAGACAACAACCCGACCAAATATTATAAAAAACAACAGCAGAGGGTCACCAACAGGTCTTCAATGTAGCGAGAAATTCCCGCACCCGGAGGCGTCCTTCAGCTGGCCCCTAAACAAATATATACTAGTCCAGTGATAATGAACGCCATACTAATTTCCAAATTGTACACAAGAAACTAAAATTAAAATAATACAAGACTAACAAAGGCCAGAGGCTCCTGACTTGGGACAGGCGCAAAATGTGGCGGGGTTAAACATGTTTGTGAGATCTCAACCCTCCCCCTATACCTCTAACCAATGTAGTAAAGTAAACGCATAACAATACGCACATTAAAATCTATAGATGTCACATTTGTTCTTTTTTGTGTTGTTGGGTTGCTATTATATTCATAAATATCATATGTAACTAAAATTATTGTCAAGGGAGTTAATGACTTATATGTATTAAGGAACAGCCTAGCTGATAAGAAAAACTAGTGGATGTAAAAAAAATAAATTATGTGACTATTTTATATTTTCTTTTGTACTTGTAATGATATATTTTATAACAATTGCATTAATATGACTGTTTGTACTTGTACTTTCAAATTTGCAAAGGTATCACCTCCTCCAAAACATTTGAATATATAGTCTTATAAGAATATGAATGTTGTTTAAATTTAGATATTATGTTTGTAATGATTGTCATGTTTGTCTTGGTAACAATCCAATATTTGGATTTTACACCAATAAAATGATTTGATTTGATTTGATTTGATTTATGACAAGGGGGGCCGTGCCAAGCATCTCATTTCATCTTTCAATGAGAGGAATTTTTAATAAATGACCTTGATCTATTTTAATGAATGACCTTGATTTGATTTCCACATTCAAAACAAAGCACCACACTTTTATTAACCTTATTTCGAAAAACAATTCCCTCCTGAAAACATCAATGAGCAATCAAGTCAGAGAGTTAATAGAAAATTACGATAAACATCTAAAAAATCATTTAATTAAAATGCATAAAAACAAGAGTTAACAAAACTGCTATTCATTATTTGCAACTTGTGCATCATCAATTTAAAATAGAACAGCTCTAACTGATTGAAAATGATAATTGACTACCATTAATGAATTACGATTTTATATTAGCCATTTTTCACACAATTGTTACCATCATTAATCAACAAATACCATGGTAGAAGTTTCTCCATTCACAGCACAGAATCACACCATATGATCAATTCATTCAGTCTTTATTGCATTGTTTTTATTGCCGAGAAAGGTGTCCCCCAGGACGCCATAATGACTAAACACTAAAAGTAGATTTCCTACTTAGTACACAATAGCGTGTATAGTTTTCTCACAAAGTGATGAATATCTATAGTTGTTTTCTAGTCAAAACAAATCAGTGAAAATTCTCAGCTTCAGTATGTATATATACATGTACATAGTTAGAATGCTGTATATATACATGTACATAGTTAGAATGCTGTATATATATATGTCTAAGTTAAACAGAATAAGACTGTTGGTTTTCCTGTTTGATTCACTAGTCATTTTGGGGCCCTTTATAGCTTGCTATTCGGTGTGAGCAAAGGCTCCTTGTTGAAGGCCGTTCTTTGACCTATGATGATTTACTTTTTACAAATTGTTATTGGGATAGAGAGTTGTCTCATTGGCACTCATACAATATTTTCTTATATTGAGAAACAAATTTTCAGGGAAAAAAGAAGATATCTAAATGTTGCCTTCAATGGCCTAGCTACTTAAGTATCTAATTGAAAAATAGATGGATAAGCCTAGTCCAAAGTTAACATTTGACGTATTTAATACTTGGTATAGCCTAAGTAATGTTAATTCTATATATTTTATATCTATTCCTCAGATTGATTTTTTACATTTTTTGACAGTTTTCATATAACCTAAGGCTAATTCCCAATACCTGTATAAACTCAATGTTGCCATTTTTTTTTGCCATGCTACACATTGCACTTTATTCAAGGAAGTTGAGAGCAATCTTTTTTATTGTTTAATCATCAGCCAATAATTATTGAGACTAATTTCCATATAAAACTCATATATGGTAAAATAAAACATTCAGAGTGCTATAAACATTATATTGTTACCATGGAAATGATCAGGTGATTTTGAGGAGGACATGATGACTTTTATTATCTTGGATACCTCTGGTGCCTAGCTTGTTCATTGTGAAAATATAATGAGAACTATCAACACAGGCAATATGACAATGTGTATCATCTGTTACTTAGAAAGGTGTTAAATGAACAAATAGAAGATTTTATCATATTTATGTGATCTACTTGTTTGATCATGAACCTCTGAAAGGAAAATTGCCTTATATTTATTTTTTCTTATATTGTTTTTTTTTCATATATATATATGCAAGTATGCATGCAATGAAAAGTAAAACAAAAATCATAATGGAACATTTCTGCTTGGTTAACCTACTTTTGACATAAAAACAAGTAGGTCAACAGGAAATATGTTTAATTCTGCTCTGAATGCAGGGCTTCAACAATTAGGAGTATTTGTGTGAAGGCAGAGGAGGGTTAGTTCTGCAATTCAAAGTGCTTGTTGCAGCCCTCAAAAGCAAGGATTATTTAGAATCAGGATTTATTCGGTGTACTAATTTTTATTAAACTAAGGCTGGATGGAGGTAAATTCCAGAAAAGCCTAAATTTAAATCAAAGTTTTATTACAATATTTGTATGAGATTAAATTTATATAACAGAACATCTTAAATCAGTTCAAACAATTTGAATTTAAAAGCAATGTGACTGAGTGCAAATGTTACCAAAGTAACTGAATTATGAAACACTACCTAAAACCATGAATTATATATATATATAGACATTGCGATTATAGAATTTAAATTGATAGTAAGCAGGTGCTTTCTTAATATAGTGATAAGAACAAAGTACTTTCAGCAAATATCCTCTTATTTACTGAATACAGAAATATAACTGATAAATCAATAATTCTTTCTTGGAACAAACTACTATTAAGTTTTAATGGATTCAAGAAAGAAAAACATCTGCTTTAGATGACATTTGTTAAGTTTGATTTATTACAGACTAAAACTGGTTCTAAAAAGGTAGAAAAATTGGTGGATGTACATGTACCAGTCCCCAGTGATACTAGTGCTTAATGTCAAAGTCACAATAGAACAGTCCCAGTACTGGTGATTCATAAGACAACTCCACAAATTTATATTGTCTTATATATATATTTCAATAGAATGCACTGCAAAGACTTTCACCTGCAATCACTATAAAAAAGATCAATAATATAAAAGTACAGTAAAAAAATATGGGCCTTGTAGAGGCTCTGTGTTGAAGGCAGCACTTTGAGTTTGACCTATAATTGTTAACTATACATTGTGACTTGAATGGAGTGTTGTCTCATTGGCACTCATACCACATCTTCTTTTTTCATTATATTAAGTTACTTACAACATGAAATCCTGCTCCCAGCATGGGTTATTGCCCTTTACTTGAATTGTGGTTGACTTGACATTTTGTAATTTTAAGGTTACATATGTGTTGAAACGCTCTGAAAAATAATAAAAAATAACATATTAACATCCTTTTTCAGCCTTGACATTAAATACATTTTTTTAATGAACATAATGCAGAACTTGTCCTTTAGATGTTTAGGAGTTAAATGTCATCATTACAAGTTGACCTCTGACACTTTTGACACCAAAATAAGCTTTATTTTTTGTCTACATCAGTTTCAATCCTTACAAGGAAGGAATACTCAAATTATCATCGGAATGTTTTGGACAAACCGACAAATGAGGGTTCAAAGTGATATTAAACTACATGTATAATGCTAGGGATAAGAAATATATATTTCACAACTGCTACAAGTGTATTACAATATTTCTCCACTCGAGACAGTTAAATTTTAATATTTAAAGCGCGAGGTTTGCTGAGCTTTTTAAATAATTAAAATTTAACTGTTGAGAGTGGAGAAATATTGTTAAACTAATACATGAGTTACAGTGGAGGAATCTGTTTCTCTAATGATTTTTATCCTTCCTTTTCAAAGATTTGAGGAAAGTTGTGTATTTTTGATGTGACGTCATCAGGCATGGTCACCGTTTTCATGACGTCACAATAAGAAAATTCAAAAGAAAACAAGAAAATTTAACGTCACAATTAAATTTCAACAAATCATTTGCCGAGAACAGATTTTTCACTAGTGAGGAGAAATATTTTTCTCACACTGGTCAGGAAATGTGAAAATAGCACAAAAATTAGAAAACATGTATTACAGTAATGATCTTTTTCTATAAGAATCTCCCGGTTACAACTATACATATATATATCTAAATACACTAAGGTTGTAAACCTTCCTACATGTCTAATTGCACTTATTGTCAATAATCTCTTTAGCCCAAAATAGAAGGGTGTTGCGTCCTTCATGCTCTCAGCTGTGCCCTTTTTTTACAATTTGTGCTAAGCTTTACATATAGAGTTCAAACATGCCTTGATCCATTTATGTACAAGGTTTTCTTATAGGGCTTCTACATAATCATTAATCATTTCTTAAATGAAGTTGTCCTCAAAGCAACCTATCTTGAATTTTCACTATCAAATTATTTACATTTCCTGCAATTTAAAAGCAGACAAAAGGAGAAAAGATTAAATTTGATCTCATTGTATTTCAAGATTTTGTTCTATACAATTTGTCACACATTTGAACACATCAAGAACTCACAAATTAAGTAAAAAAACGTGAATCTTTTATCCATTTTTATCTATTATCTCCAAGCCGATATTTACACAATAGGGGATAATTTGACCAAAATTGGAAAATTAGAAAAATGGTTGTCCCTGCTGTGCGACATAAACTCCTAATGAAATATAGCAAAACTATTCATCAACCAAGATTCCATTTAATGCAATCAATTTTTGTTCATCTAGATTGCCTAGCTGTTCTAGATAGAGAAATTAAATTTTTCTCTGTATATATGGCAGTTACAGAAACTTTACCAGGAGCTAGATGATCAGAGAGTTTTACTGGAACAGATGTCTATGACATCTAATGATTAACTATGAATATAAAACCTACATTCCTTCAGGTATTTATAGGTATTGTATAATCATATCGTTTAAACTCAAATTTATATCAAAAAGATTTTGCAAGCTGAAATTAGTGGAAATAAGGTGCATGTATTATATTTTGATTTTACACACGGACCAAAAATCAAATTTAGTCTTTAATGTCACCTAAATGTCAGTGAATATAAATTGGTCTCACATTCCAAGGGTGCTATGCTAAAAAAGGTTAACTTGTACTAATTAAAAACAAGTGGCTTTTTAATATGACTGCAACTCTCAGGTATAAATATTTATCTATTCGCATCACATCCAACAATAAAAGACCATATGCATACATTGTAACTCATCACTGGCCAAAGTGAAAATCATCATAAGAAATCAAAATAGACCTCCATTTGGCCACCTAAGTAACAATTTTTTAAAGATTGAACAGCATTGTTAGAATAGTTTTCAACTTATTGCACAGAAACAACTTTTAATGGTCTTTTTCAGTCTATCAAAGAGCTTTACTCCAGAGAACCAAAAATTAAATTGCCAATATTAAACTTGACCATCATTTTGTTGTTGTTGGGATGTATAAATACCCTGCAATGTCTGGTCCTTGTTTTGGTTACTTGTTTTTCTTCTATGCATTGCTCTGATGTGTTCCAACGGATTTTTATAATTTATTCATATATGCTGTGCTGTTACACCACTGTCAGAGGTAAGAGGAGAGTGGGGCACCTGCAAACTTGTTTAACCCCACCACAATCTGTATGATCCTGTCCCAAGTGAGGAACCTGTACTTCAGTGGTTTTCATTTGATGCAGTATATCATATTTGATTTTTGTTCATTAGTTAGTAAAGAAATAAGGCTGTCAGTTTTTTTTTTTTTTTTGTATTACAGTTGTCATTTTTGGACCTTTTATAGCGAACTATGAGGTATTTGTTTTGCTTATTGATGGAGGCTGTGCATTGATCTATAGTTGAAAACTTCTGTGTCATTTTATTTAGTTTCTGGGGAGAGTTGGTTCATTTACGATCATACCATATCTTCTTATTGATAAAAATGTCAAAAGTGAAAATCATTTTTCCAAACTTGAATTCCATTTTTCTTATCATCAATAACGACAAATTAAAATCTGAATAACATTGGTCTAATGATTCACGATCATTTCAATATCCATACATGATACAGAATCAACTGATTTACAAACTCAGTCCTATTTTGCCGATAAAACCTTCGACTGTATAAATCAAGTTTTCTATTCCTCTGATATTGCCAAAAGGAGTACATTTTGAAGATCTATGAGGCCTTAATATTGCTGAAAGGAGTACATTTTGAAGATCAATGAGGCCTTGTTAATTTGATTTTGAGCCCAAGCTATTATTAGTATGTTACGAGTAAAACATTTATTTTTAAATTATCATCGAAATAAAAATACACTATATGTACAATGAAAGAATCCAATGGTCTTCATTACAATAAATGTATTGATTGAATGTTTGAAATTAAAGAATATATAAAAAAAAAGAGCAAAATATGGTAATCAGAACTGAACTTTCAAATACAAAATAATACATTGATAATCAAAAACTAATTAGCTTTAGAAGGATTGGTTCATGTTTACAAAAGTTCAATAAACTTTAAGCAATTCCAGTTGAAGAAACTCACACATTTTTTTCTACTGATATATTCAGGAACCAGTCATTACAACTTAAAGACCCTAAACCTCACAGAAACTTTTTTCTATTAAAATACGAAATGATATCAATTGTCTGGATTAGTGATAGATGACAATGCAATCGTTTACTCAACAGCGTAATTCAATAACAGATAAAAAATATCCAGTGAGTTCTTGATGATTTTTCTTGTTTACTTTTCATTAATACTTTAGATGTATTGTATTGTCCCCCACTATTTCATCAATACCAATGACATTTCAATGTCCTCCAATAATCAGACTTATACCAAAAGAGAACTGGTGGGACAATTAGCCTCATTCAATATCACTATATACCATCAAAGTAAATGAATAATTTATTTGAAAAAGAAGTAGTTGTTTCAGACTAAACTGCAGGAATTTGATATCATGAAAATTCATGATCTATTAATGCTGTTTTGTTCATATAATACTTTTTAATTTCATGGTAATGACCTTATTCACTCAGGACATGAAGATAAAACGTTTCAAATTGTTGACAAAATTGTATGTATCTGAAATGTCATAACTATCCTCTGACAAAGTCTGGCAATATAATACATGTAATACAATCCTAATTGATGTTATGCAACACACTATATAATTAGCTTTTAGACTAATAAAATAAGGTGCTCAATAAGAAGCAATCAGTCTGGAATATTACTACAGGTATTATGTTTGTCTCTCAACAGTGAGAAAAGGTCATTTCAAATCTCTGATATCAAATACATTTTGCAGGGCATTTTCATCTTGAAATGAGATCTTATTTGATCCTTAAGGTTAATTAAAGTTATTATGTCTTATATCGGATCTGATTTTTTCTTATATATATATGTAATAATATGTAATTACTTAAGGGTTAAATGGTCTTTTCCCAAATCTCAATTTTTAGCTTAGTTAAATTATTAACAACTGATATTGAAGTAAAATTCAACCAGTACTTAAAGTGGGTCATACGACATAGGGACTATATTTCATGAGTTTTTAGCTGGCATCAGTCGATATATACATTCATTTAGGTTTCTCATTTGAATTGTTTTACATTTGTCATTTCAGGTCATTTTATAGATGATATACTTGGGCGTAAATGCATCATTGAAGGTCATGTATATGGTACTATAGTTGCTAATTTCAGTGCCAATTGGGTTTTGGAAAGAGTTGTCTCATGAGCAATCATATCACATCTTCTTTTATATATACATTTGCATCCAAATTAAACAGTGATGAGTCAAACATTGATAAATACAAGTACAAACAAGAATGTGTCCATAGTACACGGATGCCCCACTCGCACTATAATTTTCTATGTTCAGTGGACCATGAAATTGGGGTCAAAACTTTAATTTGGAATTAAAATTAGAAAGATCATATCATAGGGAACATGTGTACTAAGTTTCAAGTTGATGTAACTTTAACTTCATCAAAAACTACCTTGACCAAAAACTTTAACCTGAACTTTGCACTATCATTTTCTATGTTCAGTGAACCATGAAATTGGGGTCAAAACTATAATTTGGCATTAAAATTAGAAAGATCATATCATGGGGAACATGTGTATCAAGTTTCAAGTTGATTGGACTTCAGCTTCATCAAAAACTACCTCGACCAAAAACTTTAACCTGAAGCGAACGGACGCACAGACGGACGAACGAACGAACTAACGAACGAACGAACGGAGGCACAGACCAGAAAACATAATGCCCCTCTACTATCGTAGGTGGGGCATAAAAAATACTTTATTAAGGTAACTCATGTAACTGGGAATATTTTTTCTAACTGTAAATAACAAGTAGTATGTGTACATCAGAAGAAGTCTTTGCATTGTGCATTATTGATTATCACAAGGCTTTTTATTCATTAAATAGAATAGCTATGTAGAATAAACTATTGCTGATCGTATTGATGGAAATATGGTTTATATCTATGCCATGTATGAGAATACACAATTGTCAAAAAAACTTTTCTTGGTAATGGCAATTTTTATCCTTCAATTTTGATTAAATTACTAATTACTTTTAAATTCTTGATGTTTTATCTAACTTCTTACTGGACATATTTCAAAGTTTAATTTATCTTTTATCTGAAGCTGAGGAGTGGGTTTCACAAAAAACTTCCGACTTAGATTGATCTTAAGTATACTGAATTGTTCATTACTTACTGTCAATCTTAGTCGTAAGTTTTTTTTGTGAAACGGACTCCATAAGGGTTACATTTTGAGACAACTCTACATGAGACCCCATGCCAAATGACACAGAAATTAAGAGCTATACAACCTAAATAACGATGAGCAAAGCCCATACAACATAGTCAGCTATAAAGG
The DNA here is from genome assembly GCF_963676685.1 of Mytilus edulis. NCBI lineage: Eukaryota > Metazoa > Mollusca > Bivalvia > Mytilida > Mytilidae > Mytilus > Mytilus edulis. The sequence goes on along the minus strand of NC_092347.1, from coordinate 21,755,790 downwards.
CCCCAAAATGACATTTTGTGACTCTTCTACATGTTTTACTTTTAAACCTATCACATTATCTTTTAAAAATGTCCTTCCATTTTGTGACTAAAAATCTGTCATTTAGTTGAGGAAGACAGTTTCTAAAAAAAAATCCATTTAGCAGAAACTTCTTAAATCAAAATAATCATAACTGCTTTAAGAATGTTTGATTTATAATAATACTGCAAATGACTAATTGAATCACAAATAAGACTGAAGTCTTTTTACTTTGATTACAAGAATTACTGCAGTGTCACTGACATCAAATCTAATAATCTTTTATCTTCTCTTTCGTGATTACTTTTCCTATGTCAAATCCCTTATAAGATACATGGGTTAAAGAAGATTCCAAATGTAGGTCAGTCAAGAAATTTAGGTCATGTAGGTTAAGGGATCATTGATCAATTAAAGAAATGGATGGATTGTAAAGGAAGGAAAACATTACTGCAATAAAGTCATTTTTTGGATTGATAGTCACACAACATTTATGACACAGGAATCACACTTCTTCTATATATCTTTAAATGTATAACTCACACTCATTCAATGAATGTTCATATTTTGGTCTTAGTCAACATTTAATACCTTTGAGGAAAGCTACATATTTTTTGTTGCTTAGTGTTTCTTAACACACTGACTCAAAACTTTTTTTTCTATTGTTGTCACTGAGTGATTGAATAGACTATTTTCATATTAATTACTGACTTTTGACTCTGAATTTATATTTTTTCAAACTTGGTTTCCTTACAAATGTATCTGTGGTAGGACATCCAGGTACTCAGTTAACTGAGAGCAACTCAAAGAAGTATATATAAAGATTTTATACAATTGGTTTTCTTATTTGATTCAACTCAAATTTTGTCATGCAGGGCCTTTTATATCTTACTACATGTATATGGTAAGGGCTATAATTCAGTGACCTATATTCTCATCGTTTATCTCTGGTGGATAGTTGCCTCTTTGGTTATCATACCTCATATCCTTATCTTAAATTACAGAGTTATTGCATATCCTGAATCATTATAAATTATCTTTAAATTTTAGTGACATTTTATACTAGGAGATTTTGCTTAATAAATTGAATCTTAAAATGAAACCTTTACACAAAAGGATGTCGTTGAAAACCTAATCACCAGAATGCTGCTTTGGGAAAACAAATTCTCTTGACTTGTCAAATGATGTTCAACTAAAATGTTAGTTCAAAATATGCCACAATGATTTTATATGAAAAGACACTAAAGGAAATCACTTAAGAGCTCTGAAAGTATTGAATCAGATTAACAAATTCTATTTCATCCGCTGTCTTTACAAAATTGAAACAACTTTTTACTGTGTTAAAAATCACTTCTGTTTTCCTCATTCAATTTATAAGAAATGCATGAATCTTTAAACTATTTTTCTTTTTCTTCATATTTTTCTACATGAATCAATGAGACAAATTATTCTTTTACAATGTACATGCATGGCAGGGAAGGTCCGGATAAAGAAAGTAAATTAATTTGATCATAACCTATGATAATTATATAATGATATATTGGTGTTAAACATTCATGTACAGTGTATGTATACAATACCACAAAAATAAAAAGAAGTGAATTCATATGGATTGGGGAAAGGCTAAACAGTGATGAGAATAAGTGGTTTCCCAGTATTTCCTTTTTGATTTTATTGGTGTTAATATAAGCCTTTTTCTCCTTCAGTGATTTAGACTGCTAACAAATATAAGATAACACTGCTTATGTTTTGAAATGACATAACAAGTCTCAAAGGTTATATCTAAATAGAACAGTGTTTAAATTCCATATACATATAAAGTGAACACTTGCTTGGTGAAGGACCTTTAAGTACTGACACTATGACTGAAAAATTCCAATGTTTGCTTAAAATTTAAAACATTTTTATACAGATTAATGCTTATAAATGTTTATTTTTAAATCTTACAAAATAAATTCAATAAAAGTATTTTGATTTTAAATTTATGGCTTATGCCATGGCCAATGGCTACTTTTTGGTGTCATAAATGAAGTACATACAGATTATGATGTCAAACAAGCTTAATATATTTACAAATATCTCTATAATATTGAACCATAGCTACATGTAGATAGATGCAGCTCTTGACTCCCCAAAACAACAAAACACATGTGACAACTAAATAATCAAGAGTATCAAAGGTTGTTATACAGCTAAATTCTAGTGGAATTGTGATGAAGGTACCCCTTATGGAGTTACAAATATGGTTAATGCATAGACTTTTTACATTGCCTAATTTAGGGGCCCTGTCCCCTTTCAAAATCCTGGATCTACATCACCCTTTAATAAATCTTAATTGCATTCACGTCATGTAACAGGAAGTTTATGACAGGCAGATAAACATGCATCATGAGGTTAAAGACTTTCACTCCCTTGCATTATAAGTAAACAGCAGACCGGACACTGGTCCACTCCATGGAATTCAAACATACAGACTGTGTATAATCCTGATAGTATTATCTCTCTGCTAAAACCAATTAAATATTTGATACAAGTCTATTTACTGCTTGGTATTGATTATGCAGAAATTATTTTCTGAGTATAAAATTGATTTTTGTTTATTCTTCTGATCTGTCAAAAATCAATGTTGTATGCTGAGTTATTAAATTAATCTTTTACTTTCATCTTCAGATAATGTCAGACTGCACATGGGTCTAGGGCATAACATGTTCTTCTTCAGGTAATGTCAGACTGCACATGGGTCTAGGGCATAACATGTTATTCTTCAGATAATGTCAGACTGCACATGGGTCTAGGGAAAACATGTTATTCTTCAGATAATGTCAGACTGCACATGGGTCTAGGGCATAACATGTTCTTCTTCAGATAATGTCAGACTGCACATGGGTCTAGGGCATAACATGTTCTTCTTCAGATAATGTCAGACTGCACATGGGTCTAGGGCATAACATGTTATTCTTCAGATAATGTCAGACTGCACATGGGTCTAGGGCATAACATGTTATTCTTCAGATAACGTCAGACTGCACATGGGTCTAGGGCATAACATGTTATTCTTCAGATAATGTCAGACTGCACATGGGTCTAGGGCATAACATGTTATTCTTCAGATAACGTCAGAATGCACATGGGTCTAGGGCATAACATGTTATTCTTCAGGTAACGTCAGACTGCACATGGGTCTAGGGCATAACATGTTCTTCTTCAGATAATGTCAGACTGCACATGGGTCTAGGGCATAACATGTTCTTCTTCAGATAATGTCAGACTGCACATATGGGTCTAGGGCATAACATGTTCTTCTTCAGATAATGTCAGACTGCACATGGGTCTAGGGCATAACATGTTATTCTTCAGATAACGTCAGACTGCACATGGGTCTAGGGCATAACATGTTATTCTTCAGATAATGTCAGACTGCACATGGGTCTAGGGCATAACATGTTATTCTTCAGATAATGTCAGACTGCACATGGGTCTAGGGCATAACATGTTATTCTTCAGATAATGTCAGACTGCACATGGGTCTAGGGCATAACATGTTATTCTTCAGATAATGTCAGACTGCACATGGGTCTAGGGCATAACATGTTATTCTTCAGATAATGTCAGACTGCACATGGGTCTAGGGCATAACATGTTCTTCTTCAGGTAATGTCAGACTGCACATGGGTCTAGGGCATAACATGTTATTCTTCAGGTAATGTCAGACTGCACATGGGTCTAGGGCATAACATGTTATTCTTCAGATAATGTCAGACTGCACATGGGTCTAGGGCATAACATGTTATTCTTCAGATAATGTCAGACTGCACATGGGTCTAGGGCATAACATGTTATTCTTCAGATAATGTCAGACTGCACATGGGTCTAGGGAATAACATGTTATTCTTCAGATAATGTCAGACTGCACATGGGTCTAGGGCATAACATGTTCTTCTTCAGATAATGTCAGACTGCACATGGGTCTAGGGCATAACATGTTATTCTTCAGATAATGTCAGACTGCACATGGGTCTAGGGCATAACATGTTATTCTTCAGGTAACGTCAGACTGCACATGGGTCTAGGGCATAACATGTTATTCTTCAGGTAACGTCAGACTGCACATGGGTCTAGGGCATAACATGTTCTTCTTCAGATAACGTCAGACTGCACATGGGTCTAGGGCATAACATGTTCTTCTTCAGATAATGTCAGACTGCACATGGGTCTAGGGCATAACATGTTCTTCTTCAGATAATGTCAGACTGCACATGGGTCTAGGGCATAACATGTTCTTCTTCAGATAATGTCAGACTGCACATGGGTCTAGGGCATAACATGTTATTCTTCAGATAATGTCAGACTGCACATGGGTCTAGGGCATAACATGTTATTCTTCAGATAATGTCAGACTGCACATGGGTCTAGGGCATAACATGTTCTTCTTCAGATAATGTCAGACTGCACATGGGTCTAGGGCATAACATGTTATTTTTCAGATAATGTCAGACTGCACATGGGTCTAGGGCATAACATGTTATTCTTCAGATAATGTCAGACTGCACATGGGTCTAGGGCATAACATGTTCTTCTTCAGATAATGTCAGACTGCACATGGGTCTAGGGCATAACATGTTCTTATGCATATGACAATGCAAGATCAAAAGAGAGCAAACATTTTTCTGTTGACCTTTTTCTGACTATATTTACAAACTGACCCCTTGATGTTGTAACTACATGAATGGATGATGAACCAGGACTGTACATACCTAAATCTATGATTGTCAATCCATGAATACAGCTGGTTTAATGATTTGCAGAGGAAATTTTCAAAATTATTTTATGTTAATGGTTCATGCATTCAGAAATAACAATCCACATGCATATGTACTTACAATAGTTATCAAAGGTATGTTCTCTACAACCCAATGGATTTAATTTTCTTGCAATTGCATGGAATGAAATTATGATTTATTATTAAGGGGTTGGACCCCCCCCCTTTTTTTAAGGATCAATGCATTTGAATGGTAACATAAGCCAGTGGATGCCTCCTCCCCCTTTATCCTGAGTTGGGACCCCCCCCCCCCCCCCCTTTCACTTTAAAATGGCTTGATCTGCCCCTGAATCATACCTCATCTCCTAATTTTTATAAAACTAGTCAATTTCATTTAAAGTAGTCAATGTTAAATGATCACTATTCTACATTTAAAGTTGTAAATTGCACCTGATGAATAAGTTTCTTTTGTCATCAACAAATATGTTTTGATATTTAAGAAATAGATGAAACCATAACTCAAATCTACTCTATAAATACTATCACTGATTTCATAAATCATAAAATGTTAAGCTACTTTAGTGCACAAAAGTCTGTAGGACATTAAATATAATCATTATAACATGACAAAAGGGATGATCTTCTCACACAACTACTTAAGGGTATAAAATCTTAAAAGTATAAATATGTACAAGGAAGAGCAGTGATGTAGGCTGAATGTATTATTGTCGCTATGAAGGGTATATATCCAAACACATACATAGATACATACATGTAGATATAATACAAAGTTGTCCTGTCGAGTCCTGCTATAAAGGCTATGTTTATCCAATTCCCTTCATGTACATTGCATTTCAATCTTTTAATTGCTGCTGTACTTGGCCTTTGACCTTACATGCCTTTCATAGTGACTTCAATATTATCATGTAAAGTTTGGTATAAGTTGGAGAAAGTTTCAGTCAAAATTGAATGACCTTGACCTTTGTCCAATTGACCTGAAATTTTTTATCAGGCTTGTGTCTATCAATATCATGGACCATTATGATTAACAAAGGTTGGTAAAAGTTGTACATTTGGTTCAAATGAAACCAGATGCTCCGCAGGGCGTAGCTTTATACGACCGCAGAGGTTGAACCCTGAACGGTTGGGGCAAGTATGGACACAACATTCAAGCTGGATTCAGCTCTAAATTTGGATTGTGATTAAATAGTTGACACAGCATAGGTTTCTGACACAGAATGAATGTGTTCTAATGAACTTAAAATTTTTGTTTTCTCTTAGAGCAATTCACTATGCTGTTGAATATTAATCCTCTCAAAAAAATGTTTGAAGAAATTTTCTTTTTTATTTATGAAATTTCAAATGTCAGAGAAAAATTGAACCCAATTTTTTTAATCACATCCCCCTTTCCCTTATTCCAAAACTAATCTCAATTAAAATTTCTAATGGAGTTTGCAACAATAACTACTCATTTAAATACATCATAAAATATTAAGATGTAAAAAAAACTGCTTGTTATCACTGAATGGTAAAGATTATTTTAATTTATCAGTTGGTAGTAAAAAGTGAATATACATTGTATATTGTATATAACAAAGATTTAAGTTGATTCTGGACAAAGAAAGATAACTCCAATTAAAAAAAAATCTTGCTATTGCACAATATTTTGCAATTAGATATTTCTTGTTTACTATTCTGGACAAAGAAAGATAACTCTAATTAAAAAAAAATTTGCTATTTCACAATATTGTGCAATTAGATATTTCTTGCCATTGCCCAATACTGTGCAATTGAAAAGACTTGCTATTGCACAATACTTAATATAATAATTTTAGATCCAGATTTGGACCAACTTGAAAACTGGGCCCATAATAAAAAATCTAAGTACATTTTTGGATTCAGCATATCAAAGAACCCCAAGATTTCAATTTTTGTTAAAATCAGACTAAGTTTAATTTTGGACCCTTTGGACTTTAGTGTAGACCAATTTGAAAACAGGACCAAAAATGAAGAATCTACATACACAGTTAGATTTGGTATATCAAAGAACCCCCATTTATTCAATTTTTGATGAAATCAAACAAAGTTTAATTTTGGACCCCGATTTGGACCAACTTGAAAACTGGGCCAATAATCAAGAATCTAAGTACATTTTTAGATTCAGCATATCAAAGAACCTAACTGATTCATTTTTTGTCAAAATCAAACTAAGTTTAATTTTGGACCCTTTGGACCTTAATGTAGACCAATTTGAAAACGGGACCAAAAGTTAAGAATCTACATACACAGTCATGACAGTTAGATTCGGCATATCAAAGAACCCCAATTATTCAATTTGGATGAAATCAAACAAAGTTTAATTTTGGACCCTTTGGGCCCCTTATTCTGTTGGGACCAAATCTCCCAAAATCAATACCAACCTTCCTTTTATGGTCATAAACCTTGTGTTTAAATTTCATAGATTTCTATTTACTTATACTAACGTTATGGTGCGAAAACCAAGAAAAATGCTTATTTGGGTCCCTTTTTGGCCCCTAATTCCTAAACTGTTGGGACCTAAACTCCCAAAATCAATACCAACCTTCCTTTTGTAGTCATTAACATTGTGTTTAAATTTCATTGATTTCTATTTACTTAAACTAAAGTTATTGTGCGAAAACCAAGAATAATGCTTATTTGGGCCCTTTTTTGGCCCCTAATTCCTAAACTGTTGAAACCAAAACTCCCAAAATCAATCCCAACCGTTCTTTTGTGGTCATAAACCTTGTGTCAAAATTTCATAGATTTCTATTAACTTAAACTAAAGTTATAGTGCGAAAACCAAGAAAATGCTTATTTGGGCCCTTTTTGGCCCCTAATTCCTAAAATGTTGGGACCAAAACTCCCAAAATCAATACCAACCTTCCTTTTGTGGTCATAAACCTTGTGTTAAAATTTCATAGATTTCCATTCACTTTTACTAAAGTTAGAGTGCGAAAACTAAAAGTATTCGGATGACGACGACGACGACGACGACGACGCAGACGACGTGATAGCAATATACGACGAAAATTTTTTCAAATTTTGCGGTCGTATAAAAAATCAATTCAAACATTTTGCCACATCCTTACTCCCAGACAGTAAGATGGAATACATGTACAATGTACATTTCCATGTATTTTTTATAAGCCATAATCAACTCAACGGCTTACATTTATGCATTATTAGCCAAGATCAACTTCACCTCAACGTAGCTTACACTTCAGTGATTTATCTTAATTCCAATGATTTTACAAATGAATGACTACAATCTATGTGTCTTACCTGATGGTCCTATCAGTCTGGCCTTTTTCACTGAAAAACACAAAAAAAAAGGTAAAGCATTTTTCTGTATTTCATAATTTTCATTCATATTAGCCAAATTGATGTTTGAATACAATTCCCAGTTATTTTAGCAAGTTTAGATGCTCTTAGCATTTTTCTGAAAATTATTTTAGCATTTTGAGATTTTCTTAACATATTTTCCAGTTATTTAAGCATGTTATAAGATGGTGACTTGTTGTCTCTTTGACACCTTACCCATTTCAATAATCTATTAATTCTAAAAACAATTAGTTAGTCAGTTGTTACAATATAGCAATTTTTGATGTTCTAATTGGCACATTTTCTGTTATGTTCTCATGTTTATATACATGTGTATTCTAGACACATTTTCCAGATTGCACTAGATGTTGATACACATTAACCTGTTATTTTATAAAATTGAGAATGGAAATGGGGAATGTGTCAAAGAGACAACAACCCGCCCAAATAAAAAACAACAGCAGAGGGTCACCAACAGGTCTTCAATGTAGCAAGAAATTCCCGCACCCAGAGGCGTCCTTCAGCTGGCCCCTAAACAAATATATACTAGTCCAGTGATAATGAACGCCATACTAATTTCTAAATTGTACACAAGAAACTAAAATTCAAAAAATACAAGACTAACAAAGGCCAGAGGCTCCTGACTTGGGACAGGCGCAAAAATGCGGCGGGGTTAAACATGTTTGTGAGATCTCAACCCTCCCCCTATACCTCTAACCAATGTAGTAAAGTAAACGCATAACAATACGCACATTAAAATTCAGTTCAAGAGAAATCCGAGTCTGATGTCAGAAGATGTAACCAAAGAAAATAAACAAAATGACAATAATACATAAATAACAACAGACTACTAGCAGTTAACTGACATGCCAGCTCCAGACTTCAACTAAACTGACTGAAAGATTATGATTTCATCATATGAACATCAGGCACAATCCTTCCCGTTAGGGGTTTAGTATAATACCATCATAACATATATGAGAAGAACATAACCCGTGTCATGCCAACAACTGTTTTTAGAATAAATGTGTTTAGTTCCGATGCAAAGACCTTATCAGTGACTCAATATTAACGCCAAAATATGCAATCTTTAATGACTTGACAACAGTATCGTAATTATATCCCTTCTTAATAAGTCTATTCAAAGGTTTTGTAAGTTTCTGAGGTGAATACTGACACCTTTGTGCTTTATAAAGAATATTACCATAAACTAGAGGGTCCAAGGACCCTGTGTCGCTCACCTGATATTTTTATTTACAATTGTTGCATGATAAATGCAACTGTTGTACTGTCGTTTAGTTTCAGAGATATAATACTAAAAAGTGCATTTGAAACCTATGTTTTATTTCAGCCATGTGGGCAGGCAGGGTCATCATACACAGTGGTCCCTGGATATCCTAGTGGTGATTTAAACAAAGTTTGTTTAAATTCGACAGTTGTTTCAGGGGAGAATTTTTGTAAAATTTATCTAACAAGAAATGCAAAGTAATGAGAAAGTTGTGAAGTAGTTTTGTATTTGCGTAACTCCCCCCCCCCCCCCCCCCCCCCCACTTTGCCACCAGTGCAAGGGTTGTATAGCCAGCTGAGGTCGTGAAAAACTCTCTTTCTTTTGTTGTTGCAGATAGATCTTGACCTGATAAACAATTTTACCACATGTCAGATTTGCTCTAAATGCTTTGGTTTTTGAGTGATAAGCCAAAAACTGCATTTTACCCCTATCTTCTATTTTTAGCCATGGCGGGCATCTTGGTTGGTTGGCTGGATCACCGGACACAATTTTTAAACTAGATACCCCAATGATGATTGTGGCCAAGTTTGGTTTAATTTAATCCAGTAGTTTCAGAGGAGAAGATTTTTGTAAAAGATAACTAAGATTTACGAAAAACGGTTAAAAATTGACTTTAAAGGGCAATAACTCCTAAAGGGGTCAACAGACCATTTTGGTCATGTTGACTTATTTGTAGATCTTACTTAGCTGAACATTTTTGCTGTTTACAGTTTATCTCTATCTATAATAATATTCAAGATAATAACCAAAAACAGCAAAATTTCCTTAAAATTACCAATTCAGGGGCAGCAACCTATCAAAGAGTTGTCCCATTCATCTCAAAATTTCAGGGCAGATAGATCTTGACCTGATAAACAATTTTACTACAGTCAGATTTGCTCTAAATGCTTCGGTTTTTGAGTGATAAGCCAAAAACTGCATTTTACCCCTATGTTCTATTTTTAGCCATGGCGGCCATCTTGGTTGGTTGGCCGGATCACCGGACACAATTTTTAAACTAGATACCCGAATGATGATTGTGGCCAAGTTTGGTTTAATTTGGTCCAGTAGTTTCAGAGGAGAAGATTTTTGTAAAAGATAACTAAGATTTACGAAAAATGGTTAAAAATTGACTATAAAGGGCAATAACTTCTAAAGGGGTCAACAGACCATTTTGGTGATGTTGACTTATTTGTAGATCTTACTTTGCTGAACATTTTTGCTGTTTACAGTTTATCTCTATCTATAATAATATTCAAGATAATAACCAAAAACATCAAAATTTTCTCAAAATTACCAATTCAGGGGCAGCAACCCAACAACGGGTTGTCCGATTCATCTGACAATTTCAGGGCAGATAGATCTTGACCTGATAAACAATTTTACCCCATGTCAGATTTGCTCTAAATGCTTTGGTTTTTGAGTTATAAGCCAAAAACTGCATTTTAACCCTATGTTCTATTTTTAGCCATGGCAGCCATCTTGGTTGGTTGGGCGGGTCACCGGACACAATTTTTAAACTAGATACCCTAAAATGATTTTGGCCATGTTTGGTTAAATTTAGCCCAGCAGTTTCAGAGGAGAAGATTTTTGTAAAAGTTAACGACGACGGACGACGACGACGGACGACGACGGACGCCGGACGCCAAGTGATGAGAAAAGCTCACTTGGACCTTCGGGCCAGGTGAGCTAAAAATTGGATGTGAAATACCTGAACGTATTAGAAGTCTGCATGTTGAGCTATATTTACGAATGATGTCTTTATACCGATGATAAAATTTAGTAAATGTTTTGACTAGTTTGTGATATCAAAAACCCTGGTGTAATAATTTTTCAGTAATACATAAATTTCTCTCGTTAAAATCTAAAACATTGTTACAAACACGAGCGAATCGTACAAGTTGAGATATATAAACACCGTAAGATGGTGACAAGGGAACGTCACCATCTAAAAACGGATAATTAACGATAGGAAATGAAAAATCATCCCTTTTATCATAAATTTTAGTATTCAGCTTTCCATTAGTGATATAGATATTAAGATCGAGAAAAGGGCAGTGGTCATTGTTAGTATTAGCTTTATTTAAAGTAAGTTCAACAGGATAAATTTCATTAATATACATACTGAAGTCGTCATTATTGAGAGCCAAAATATCATCCAAATATCTAAAAGTATTATTAAATTTGTTTATCAGATGTTGTTTCGATGGGTCTTTGCTTATTTTTGTCATAAATTGTAACTCATAACAATACAAAAACAGGTCCGCAATAAGTGGTGCACAGTTAGTCCCCATTGAAATTCCGATAATCTGACGATATACGGAATCCCCAAAGCGAACAAAAATGTTATCTAGTAAAAATTCAAGGGCATATATAGTATCAAAGCATGTCCAATTAACATAGTTTTTTTGTTTATTGCTACTAAAAAATGACCTAAAAGAGTTTGAACATATATATTCACATTCTGATTTTTTGAATGCCCATTTAATTAGGTGTGTGAATTTTTTCTTAATGAGAATGTGAGGCAATGTGGTATACAGGGTAGAAAAATCAAAACTCTGAACAGATTCAAAATCACCAATATAAGCATGCAATTTATCAAGTACTTCCAACGAGTTCTTGACACTCCAAAAGTAATTTATTCCACTATTTTCGAAGGCCTTATTTGAACAATTTATTATCAGGTTTTTAATTGTACCAAGTGTGCTGGTAAGAAGAATAGACAATTTAGTAGTTGAACAATGGCTTGAAGACGAAATAAATCTATATTTGTAAGGGGTTTTGTGTAGCTTCGGAAGCCAATACATAGTTGGGACTTTCATTGTATTTGGCTCTGCTTGTAAAGCGGTGCCTAAAAGTTTATGTTTGTTACAGATTTCGTTTTCTGAAAATGGAGTAAGTTGGAATGTTGGTGAATTGGTGATTTCCTTTTTCAGAACCTCAATGTAAAATTTACGTCAAACAATAATAATATTATTAGCAGCTTTATCTGCCGGGACAAAAACAAATTCCTTGGCTAGTTCTTTTAGTTTATGTTTGATACGAGAAATAGGTTTATTGTTGTTATTGTTTATAGTAAAGTGTTCTTTAAAATGTTGAATACGTATATCAACTATCTTCATTACTGAATTAAAAAAAGAGTCCAAAGATTTTTTGTCAGCTTTTTCCCGTTTTATCCATTTCATACAGTAAGTATGGAGTGAGTCATGGATGATATTACGACACTCATTCCAATTAATAATTGACGGGGGACGATATTTAGGTCCTTTAGCATGTAGGGATGTATGATTTTCTTGGTAGCACCAGTATATGTACAGTACATGTACATGTATGCAGAAATTGTAGATGTTCTAAATATATAAATGTACATAGTATACATGCATAGAAACATTTGTACATTATGTGTAATCATTTACTAAAATGTACATGTACTGTAGGCTACATTTACATTTGAAGCTATTCAGTACTTAGAAAGAACTTTTGCCACAGGTGTGACCGCTATAGATAAAATCTAAACATGTAAACATTTACTACATGTAGGCTACATTTATATTTGTAGCTATTCTGTACTATAGAAAAAACTGTTGTCACAGGTGTGACTGCATTTCAAAGTGTCTGACTTCAAAGAATTTACCTTACTGACTAATAGTACATTATTTTTGCAATTGCAAAATTCAATTGCAATCATCAATGGATCTGACGTATTTATAGAACAATTTGTTTGTTCAAAAAAATAGATAGCTGCATGCAAGTTTATAATTAATAGTTAAAACGACAGAAAGTTTTAATAACAATGATGGTCCTCTTATTGCAACTCAAATGTAGGCCTATGTTTGTAGAAATGGATAAAACTTCACAAAATTTCGAATCTAATACTAATTAGACATACATGTAGGATGTCACAAACACTAGCTGCTAGTCTCTCAATGATAAACATTGTCATATAGAAATTAGTAGTTTGTGACAAGAAAACAAAGCCTTTGGGAACATAAATAATTGATCATTTTATGAAATACTGTAATGGTCAGCTGTTGGGGACATAGAACTGTTATTGATTGTCCTTGAAAACAAAGTTCTATTAACTCATGTAGACAATCGTGACAATACCTAACAATATTATTAAATACCAGGGTACTTTTTCTAGTTTATGTAAATACATTATGAATCTGGGTCTAGAATCATACACACTTACTACTATTTATTACATGTTTATGCATACATGTATGTACATTTGTATTTACTGTTTAACAAGTGAAAAATCAGATTTCGCGAAATCTTTTATTCCCAGGTGGTCCTTGAAGAAAATCTGGTGGTCCTCACTATTAACTCTATTGAAAAATACTAAAATTGTGTCAGCCCTCTGCAAAATTTTAGTGGTAAAATCCTGAGGACCATCACTTTTCGAGAACTCTGAAAAATTATTTTGTTTCTAAGTTTAAAAAAATAAAGAAATTGTTCATGGTACAAAATGTATATAAAATGTTCAAGTTACTTTTTGCGTATACATGTACAAAAACATAAAACAATAAAAGTTAAAATACAGCATAAAAAATTGTTATCTCAAATCATTAATGTTCTAAAATATAAATGAATGATAAATAGTATTTTGAGTTGTTCACTGTACATCTTCTACATTGAGCATTTGTTTGTAGTTCCGTTTAAGTTATAATTGATGTTTTTGATACACACATATATAAAATATTGAAAACCCAAGACTTTTCCACTTGCCACTCTCATAAAATACATCTGATGGTGTAAGAGCAACCCAGTGGAGATGCATATATGTGTTATGAACAAAAAAATGTGTAACTACTATTCGCTTATTACAGAAAATATAATATTATAAGTACATGTATGTTAAATATTAACCAAAGACTATCAAAGCATGACAAGCCAGACTTCTGTGATGTAATTGACTGGTAAATGTATAAAATAAAAGTAGGTTTCTTATTTAACCAGTAACCCCTTATTTAAATGTACATGGAAATGTATATTTGTATATATCATATTTTTGTGAACATGCCATCTTTTGGAAAACAACGAAGCAATGTTTAGAATTGATGTTTAATGATATTTTTTAGTGTGATTTCATTAAAGAAATTAAACTATGTACATTTTTACTTTACATAACATGGGTTTTTTTTCTTAAAAGAATTGTTCATATTTTTGATGTCATGGCATTCTTAAGCTGACTATACAATATTTGTATTTCTTTTTCTTTTTACATTTCTTACTTTTTCTGTTGTACATGTAAAATGTACAGTACTGCACAATTTAGTGTTCAGGCTTTAAAACCTATTTTACGCTCCAATTTCATTATATCGCGATTTCACACACCAAACTTGTTTGACAATTTTATTACATTTAGATCATAATATTATGCATTGTATAATTTTTAATTCTTTGTATTTCCTTTTGGAGATATTAACAGTGAGCTGTACCATATGATGTACATGTATATGATGTATGGACTTATTCGATTCATTCATTTTGATAACATTGTCATTGTTTAGTTGCTCAGATTAAAACTGTTAGGTGTGTATTTCTTGCCAAATTAGTCTTTATTGTTTCTTCATTTATTCAGAAATAACTTGTGTTCACATGAGCAAAGCCAGGTAGAGTTCTGTAAGAACATAAGTTTTTTTTTCTTTCTAATTGTTGCTTATAATAGCTTACATTGTACATCTACTTGATTGAACTTTGGTGGATAGTTGTCTCATTTAGACAATGACCTTTTTATATAATGAATGTGAAACTCAAAAGACAAGAGCCTGTAATTGAATTGGTTCATACTCGGACTCATTCATCATGTTCATATGATGTTGTTTTCTACATTATTATCACCTGGCCTTCAGTTTTTTTATTCAAACTGTTTTACATTTTGTAATGTTTTAAAGGCCTTTTTTAGTTTACTGTACATGTATGTTATGGGTTTTGCTCATTGTTGAACACTGTATTGTGACTTAAAAGCTGTTAATTTCTATATCATTTGGTCCCTTGCCTCTTTGTCAATCAAACCACATCTTCTTTTTTATATTCATCCATACTATTTGGTCTCAGCAGCTGGTAGAAAGTTGTCTCCTTACCATTGTCAATTATACCACATTTTCTTATTTCAATATTATTGAATTATTGCAGGTTACATGTTAACTTTAATTTCATATCATAAGTTGAGACAATTACAGACAACTAACTATATGTACATTGTTATAACTATGTATATCAAAAATGAATATCTGTTTACTCCTGTTGACCTATTTTAGGTTTAGCCATATTAAAAATTTAAGTAATTACATTATATGTACATGTACACTTAGTAGTACTCAGAAATATGCAGCTAAAGTAAATGTAAATGACCAACAATTGTCAAAAAATAGACATACTGACCGCTTTGATTCTGCAGCTACATTTTTTTTGAGGGTTTTAATCTTGCATTGTCATGTATATACATTTTGTATTTGAAATATCAATTATCATGATCAACATCAAGTCATTGTTAATCAAAGCTGTCAAAGGTCACTGCTGTTAGTGTTATTTGAAGACATTTTCTTTACGATTTATGCACTAAAACCCAAAGTTTAGATTTATCTTTTTTAAATAATCATTCACCTACATGTATCATAATGATATTATGATTTTGATTAAAATTACTAATTTAGTAATTTAATAGGACCATAATTTTTTAATTTACATTGATTTTTCTTTTTCAAATGGCTTTCTACATTTAAAAAAAAAGAAAATCTCTCTAATAATAAATTACAACATGTGTTGACACTTACAAAGAGTCACGTAAATGTGAAATCGAATATTGCAGTTTTATATATTATTTATGAAATGAATGAAAATTATATATATTTTGTGAATCTCGGCAACCTGTTTTAGCGTTCATTTTGACTTACCACACACACAGAATAAAGACATTATGTCTTCTACCTCCATATTAATAAAGTTTTGTCCTGATAAACTCTTAAATCCATTTAAATTTGACAAAAAACGTTAATTTGTGATTATCCATACTCGCATCTGTCATCAACAGTGACAGTATCCGCCATCTTGTTTACGTGACGTCACATATCAATCATAAATATTCATTATTTATTGATTTTTGGCGGGAACGGCAATATAAACATATCCCAGATTATCATTTTAGTAATCTTTTTACAAAGAAAATAATACAATCGAGTATGCATTTTGATAAATTTATAATCTTCATTTCAATATTTCAAGGCGAAAACGCGAAGAGCTATAAAAAGGTAAAATCACAAAACTACTGAACTCCAAGGAAAATTCTAAAAGGAAAGTCCAGGGCCAATCAAATGGCAAAATCAAAAGTTCAAACACATCAAACATGGATATAAACAACTGTCATATTCCTGACTTGGCACAGGCATTTTCTTATGTAGAAAATCACGTGGAGTTGAACTGTGACCTGGTTTTATAGCTAGCTAAACCTCTCACTGACTTGTTTGACAGAAAAAGACTGGCGTGTTCTTTCATGGAGCCGGATGGGATGAAAAATACAGCTTAACTAGCCGGACGAATAGCCACTGCCTTAATTGTACTAGAAGAACAATTTATGGTATATTATAGGAATTGTTTTCTGAGACAAGTGCCTGTCCAGTAGTACGTAAATCAATTTAAAATTTTAAGTCCAACATCACCCATTTTCAATACTTTTAATATAGCCTAGTTAATTCTTTACAAAAAAAATTAATTCATATAATTTCTATTTACATTATTTTAGTTCTAAAAGATATTGCAATCAGTTGAAAAAGGTCCGCTAGACTCATTTGAGAAGGGGTTAATTGTGACTTCGGGAACTTATAAGGCCGTTGTATACCGTGATCATGATATGATGTAAGTGAGGAGATGTCAGTATTGTTACAAATGAGTGGTAGTTTCTATAAACCACCACGGCAGCCTTCAGCAATGAGAAAAACTCATACGACAGTTACCGTCAGCAATAAAAGGGTCCACAGGATATATATATACTATTAAGTGTTGAACTATCCAAACGAGAAACTATCGGCCTAATTCATATAAAAAAAGCCTGTACTGACATCAGTGTACACGGCGTTTCAGCCTGGGTTTAGAGGGCTTGTCAGAGATAGGCACATTGAAAAAATGTGGCCGAATTAAACAAGCCTAAGTTTGTTAGCACGCAACCCTCCCTTAACCGGACACAGCGGTGTTATATAGAATATTATGAAATTATTAAAAAAAATCGATAAGGGTCACTTTTAAAACAGAAGACTGTGCTCAAAGCCTCCAAAAATAGTACTTATTCTTACTGAAAGCTAGTTAAATGCCAATTGCAACTACCAGTAATAAAGAAATCATATCACCAGACTAAAGAATCAACTAGTAATACATCCAACAGATTAAGTATAAAGCCGTAATAAACACGTTGTTCATATGAACCCTGTAATAAAGACGTTGCATGGTAAATATGGTTAAGATAGAAAAAAAAAAAAAAAAACATTCTTGAAGAAAATGAAGAAACTTAACAATTTTGCCGCTAGCGGAATGTATATGGGTTGGGATTATTAAATTCCGGTCGCATGTGGAAGAGGTGAGCTGGGGTTGCTGAACATTTTTCGTTGTCCCATCTGATTAAAGTTTTTAAAAATAACAACTTTTTTTACTGAAGGCCATGATCCAATCCACCCCTTGAGGTTACAAATGATCAGTACCCTTGGCATTATCCAAAGGAATCGCTTGCTTAGCGGATTACTTTTTCAAATTTGCATCATTGTGATTTTTTATTTGTTTCTGATCTTTGTATTTGAAACTAAAAAATCTGCATGTATACTAAACAGCACACGTACATTGCTATAGTCAGTTTACCATGATGCTAGCAATGTGCATTGCATGTGACTGAAAAAAAAACTAAACCGGATTACATGGGTATTATACTACACATGCAGTGAAAGTGAACATGCTAATCTTAATGCTTATAATCTAAATAAAAAATAAAAACATAAATTTAAATTGCATTGCAATGATTAATTTATTTCTCGGATTGGATAGTGCTCATTCAAAAAACAACGACTATAGACTTTAGATAATAAAATAAACAAAACAAAAACATAACAGACAGACACACAGAAAAACCACTGAATTACAGGCTCAATACTTTAATGAAAACAGGCACATAACTTGAAGAACTTGGAGAGGTTAAACGGTCTGACTATTCAGTATGTGTGGATTTGTAATTAGTTAAGAGGATGTTTATAGTACGTAATAAGAAGTTAATAAGTCTAGTGTATAAATGTATTGAATAATTATAGTTTCGCAAGGACCTCAGCGATTTATTTAAGAAGCCAAGAAAGATAATTCAGGTAAGAAATGTTTATATATATATATATATATGATATTTCGTCTAGCCAAGCCTAAACCTATACACTCCTATACTGAGAGTACTTGCAGTTTCTGAAAACGTGTTCAATGCCACAAACAACCAATAGAAACTTATGTATCAGAGACAAAATAACAATCAGTAAACATCCAAGGGATTTAGTGTACAGACGTTTGAAACAGTCCTGGAGAACACGACCAATGTAAAAAAAAAATTATAAGTTTGTAGAACCGTAAGCGTTTATAATTGTATAGCAATACATAGTTAGCTGTATTTTAATTGATTGATAAGAAAATCACTAATAGTACTGCTGAAAAAAATATCCAAATATTTAATTACAATGTTTAATTAATTGATAACCTCCGAAAAGAATATTATCAAAATGATTACATGTATTAATTTACGGCCCAAAATACAAACCCATCACCAAAACACTAAGGACGTTATATCCTGTTATTTATAAGTTTCAGTCTACAGGTACATCCAAACTTTTGATAGATGTTTTAGGTGATTAATGATTAATAATAGTCATCAAAGGTACCAGGATTATAATTTAATACACCAGACGCGCGTTTCGTCTACATAAGACTCATCAGTGACGCTCAGATCAAAACACTTAAAAAGCCAAACAAATACAAAGTTGGAGAGCACTGAGAACCGAAAATTCTCAAAAGTTGTGTCAAATAGGGCTAAGGTAATCCACTCCTGGGATAAGAAAATCCTTAGTTTTTCCAAAAATTCAAAGTTTGTAAACAAGAAATTAATAAAAATGACCATATAATTGATATTCATGTCAACACCGAAGTGCTGACTACTGGGCTGGTGATACCCTCGGGGACGAAACGTCTACCAGCAGTGGCATCGACCCGTTATCAAAGGCACCAGGATTATAATTTAATACGCCAGACGCGCGTTTCGTCTACATAAGACTCATCTGGACGCTCAGATCAGAACACCGTTAAAATGCCAAACAAGTACGAAGTAAAAGAGCATTGAGAACCGAAAATTCCAAAAAGATGTGCCAAATACGGCTAAGGTAATCCACTCCTGGGATAAGAAAATCCTTAGTTTTTCCAAAAATTCAAAGTTTTGTAAACAGGAAATTAAAAAAAAATGACCATATAATTGATATTCATGTCAACACCGAAGTGCTGACTTCTGGGCTGGTGATACCCTCGGGACGAAACATCTACCAGCAGTGGCATCGACCCAGTGCTGTAAATAGTTATCAAAGGTACCAGGGCCCAGTTTCACGAAGCTGTCTTAGGACTAAGACATGTCTTAGGATGGTCTTAGGACACATCTTAGTCCTAAGTGGGTTTCACAAAGCGGTCCTAAATTAGGACATCTCTTAAAGTTGTTCATAAAGTTAGGACAACGCGAGAGGTGTCTTATGATGGTCTTAGGATAGTTATACGTTTATTTATATAAATTACACTCATTTTTTATATTAATTTTGAAAAAAAATATCTTATTATTATCTATTTATCTATTCTCCTGTTCCTGCTTAAAACATAGTACATTGACGGATTATCAGGATTTGTCAACAATGAAAATTCGATGTATTGATACAAGGGGGGAATCTACGTCATCACGCAGGATAAATTAAAAATTAAGAATTTAGATCTAGTCACTTGTTGAATAACATATGTGTTAAAAATGGTATATGATGTGTCCCCGACATCCTTCGATATTCGATGTGTTGCCGACATCCTTTTTCCATTTTTTAAAAATAAGACGTTTTTCGGCCATAATGACGGATATTTGTGAGTAACAAGTATTTTCCCGAGTACAATAAAGAATTCGGACGTGTTCATTTGTTGGTAAAGTAGGCGGTTCTTGATAATCAAGATGTTGTTATGAAAAATTTTGCCGATATCCTGCATGTTTGACCTAATTCCTAAAACTGGTATCGAAGTGTTTGCAAAATTGAGATAACCAATAATATTGAGCGATGGCTCATTTATTTTCCTACTTTATATAGTCTTTGGTGGACTATTTTGTATAATCATAACCCTCATATAACTGGCATAATAAATAAAATTCTTACCTTGAAGCGACAAGATGGTGGTCCAATTTCAATCGCCGACACCCTGCGTGATGACGTAGATCCCCCCCCCCCCCCCTTGTGATATAAAAATTGCACGATTTTATCTCTTAACCTTTTATAACCAATAAAGTCGAAATTGAATTCAACTCCTTGTACCAAAACAATGTCATAATTTTATATTCTTTTTTCTTAATTTTGCATTGAAAATTTCATATTTATATTGATGTATTGTTTAAAGATAATTTATATATAAATTACTTTTATTTTTTTATATTTATTTTGCAAATTATGTCATTATATTAATCAATACGTTTAGAATAATTTATGGTAAGACATATTACATTTACTTGATTTTTTCCGTAGATCATATTTATATTTGAAAATTTAAAGAACTTGCGACAGGTTTAGGATGTCTTAGCTAAGATGATCATAAGACATCTTCGAGACGAGGTCTGAGATATGTCCTAGGATAGTCATAAGAGGATCATAAGACATGTCCTAAGATATGTCTTATGACATGTCTTAGGATAGCTTCGTGAAACCGGCCCCAGGATTATAATTTAATACGCCAGACGCGCGTTTCGTCTACATAAGACTCATCAGTGAAGCTCAGATCAAAACACTTAAACTGCCAAACAAGTACAAAGTTGAAGAGAATTTAGAACCGAAAATTCCAAAAAGATGTGCCAAATACGGCTAAGGTAATCCACTCCTGGGATAAGAAAATCCTTAGTTTTTCCAAAAATTCAAAGTTTTGTAAACAGGAAATTTATAAAAATGACCATATAATTGATATTCATGTCAACACCGAAGTGCTGACTTCTGGGCTTTTGATACCCTCGGGGACGAAACATCTACCAGCAGTGGCATCTACCCAGTGGTGTAAATAGTTATCAAAGGTACCAGGATTATAATTTAATACGCCAGACGCGCGTTTCGTCTACATAAGACTCAATTCAGTGACGCTCAGATCAAAACACTTAAAATGCCAAACAAGTACAAAGTTGAAGAGCATTGAGAACCGAAAATTCCAAAAAGATGTGCCAAATACTGCTGAGGTAATCCACTTCTGGGATAAGAAAATCCTTAGTTTTTCCAAAAATTCAAAGTTTTGTAAACAGGAAATTTAAAAAAATGACCATATAATTGATATGCATGTCAACACCGAAGTGCTGACTACTGGGCTGGTGATACCCTCGAGGACGAAACGTCCACCAGCAGAGGCATCGATCCAGTGGTGTAAATAGTTATCAAAGGTACCAGAATTAATAATTTAATACGCCAGACGCGCGTTTCATCTACATAAAACTCATCAGTGACGCTCAGATCAAAACACTTAAAAAACCAAACAAGTACAAAGTTGAAGAGCATTGATAACCGAAAATTCCAAAAAGATGTGCCAAATACTGCTGAGGTAATCCACTTCTGGGATAAGAAAATCCTTAGTTTTTCCAAAAATTCAAAGTTTTGTAAACAGGAAATTTAAAAAAATGACCATATAATTGATATGCATGTCAACACCGAAGTGCTGACTACTGGGCTGGTGATACCCTCGAGGACGAAACGTCCACCAGCAGAGGCATCGATCCAGTGGTGTAAATAGTTATCAAAGGTACCAGAATTAATAATTTAATACGCCAGACGCGCGTTTCATCTACATAAAACTCATCAGTGACGCTCAGATCAAAACACTTAAAAAACCAAACAAGTACAAAGTTGAAGAGCATTGATAACCGAAAAATCCAAAAAGATGTGCCAAATACGGCTATGGTAATCCAAAATCCTTAGTTTTGCGAACAGGATAACCCTTGATTTAAATTTTAAAAAATTACCAGTTATACACATTACGTTCGTTGAAATGGATAACGTCAGTACATACACTGGCATGGCGAAATAGTTTGGATATATAAACACCGTAGGACGATCACCGTCTAAAAAATAGAACATTGACAAAAGGGAACGACAAATCGTCTTTTTTTCGTAACTTTTAGGTGTCAGACCATCAATTATTCCCTCTTCTTTAGAACGTTAAAGTAGCCCTACGCTGACACAAAATAGAGCTTAAACCTTTTGATGTCATTTTTTTACTTTTTACAAACTAACAAAGCAAAAATGAAACTTTCGGTGAAAAAGAGAAATATATGAAGAATATAATGTGCCAAAATTTGCCTTGTCTTTGAGTTTGCATAAAAAATTCAGGTTTATGCGCTCCGTAGTATACTAATTTAAGATTTTCAGAAAACCCAGGTTTTTTTTTTTGCTAGTACCTGTGTTCCCAATGTCAGCTTTTTCTTATAAGCCTTTAAAGGAAGGTTGAAAATTGGCATGCAGAAAGGTGATACATGTACAATGCAGGATATACCTGGATTCTATAAAGTTAAACTTAAGGTAAAATAGTAAGAAAGCTGTGAAAATTGCAAAATTTGGTTGAACAGATAGGGATTTTTTTAAGTTGGTGCTCTGAAACCTAAAGTATTTAAGATTTCCGGTGTAAAACTAGTGAGACACATAATTATGTTCATTGAAATGGCGAACGTCACTACATACACTGGCATAGCGAAAGAGTTGGGATATGGAAGCACCGTAGAAACATCACTGTCTCATTTGTCGTAAATCTAAGCATATCCAGTTTCCAATGAGAAACTAGATATACATTTGTATAAAAAAAATTCCAAAGTGAAACAAATCATCTCATATTATGTAGTTTCAGGTGTAAAACTAGACATTCTAAATAAAAGTTTAAATATAAACTGTTTTTAAGTAAGTTCCTTTAGATAAATTTCGACAGTATACTATTCAGAGGATTCGTAAGAACATTTTATTTCGTCTCGAAGAAGAATTGGCTACGAATTAGAGATATAAAAAATATGATTGATCATGTTTTTTTTTTGTTCAATCATTAATGAAAGTGAAATAATGAAATAAATAATAATTCGCTTTTAACAGCCAGTTTTGATCAATTTTGTCAAAATAACAAAAAAATGATTCGTATACAGGTAAACACGAGGATTGAATTATTTTTTTTAACTTATAACATGAAATCAAACAGACCTTGAAAAGTCCAATTGCACGAGGTCGCTATCTATTTATATTTATGTTTGTTGTTTATTTCGGATTATGTGACCGTCGGCAGTCTTCGGAGGTCATCTGGATGGTTAATTAAATGGACTAAAATACACACGAAATGCTGTTAAATATGATCGAGTCCATGTATTCTTAACTGTTTATTTCAAACTTTAGATTATTGTAAACTGAAAATACTTTTGCGTATGCTATAAATCACATATATGCGAACTTAAGTTAAATCGGTTAACATAATTTTGACATCAAATGCCCCTTTCGTGGCAGATAATCGGCACAAACTATAAAATAAATCACTCATAACAATGAATGTTCACAAATAAGAATTTTTTAAATCATTTGAATTGTTCACTTGTGTATATATCAACTCGGACAAGTAGAACAGGAAACTGGATCTTGTTTATAAGATAAAGGTTATTGACAAAGCAAATATTTTTATTTTATGGTTATTTTATATTTTAACGTATTCTCCTCTGTTTTCAATATCTTGCAATATTAAACGGTATGGGATTTTGTATGTCTGAATTTGTTTACAGTTTTACCATGCATGGTTTAAATCAACTAAACTGGATTAACAAGTATACAATGTAAAGGGAGGCAATTGGTCACCTCATTTGGCTCAAAACAAGATGTGGTATGATTGCCAATGAGACAACTCTTCACAAGAGACGGCCTTCAACAATTAGCAAAGCCCATACCACAAAGTCAGATGTAAAGGGCCACGAAATCACAAATGTAAAGCAGTCCAACCGAGAAAACTAATTATAATTATATGAAAAAATGAAAGGAAAACAAATATGTAACACAGCAACAAACTATACCCACTGAATGGCATGCCCCTGACTTGGAATAGAAACATATATATACAGAATGTGGCGGGGTTTAACTTGTTATAGGGCGCCCAACCCTCCCCAGACCTGGGAAAGTGGTGTAACAGTATAACATAAGAACGAACTATCGAAAAGCATTCATTCGTTCAATAAAATGTTTGTCTTTGTCAACATATGCATTTATAGTTAATAGACTTAAAAAATCATTTTCTGTTTACCTGTTATATATTCCTGCAAATCACATGGTATAACGAACTGACTTTCGTCCGAAATACGTTTCACATTGCAGCTTTTTCTTCGACGTGAAACCCTCAGGAATGGACAAATTTCCACGAAAATAGTATTTCGAAATATTTCTGTTAAACACATTGTCAAACTATTCTATTTCCATAAAACATGTAAAACTAATGTATCTATCTGCCACATAATGAGAAATACACAGGTAATATTTGACAACGAAATTGAGATATTTGTATTTAAAATGATCCTATATTCAGATAAAACAACAGTTGTTAACATGTTTATTATCAATAATTCATAAAATAAACACGGTCTGTTCTTAATGGGAATTCAAGTTTCTTAAATATTAGTATGACTTTTTTTTAAATTACATTTTACTATCCAGGTAAAAATCTAAACAAATAAGTAAACCCATTATCTCAGCAGAAATACGAGGGTAATGAATCTAACTTAGAGACCAATTCGATTAGAACTTTTCGCCATTTGAACTGAAAGTGAGTCGTTATTTCATTGCCTCACGCAACAAAAAACAAAAAAAATTTCACAACTGAACGATGATGCATCGACCAAAATATAGGACTTTAGCCAAATGAACATTTTAAGTAAAATTTAGTTTTTCGTACAAGTTTTCACTCCAGTTGAGAAGACAGCTATAGTATAACTCCAGGCATATAAGATAAGGATATACGATAATAAAACAATTTTCCATCAAATACTTAATGACGTTCACGTAGATGTTGGGTTGGTGACATTGCTGACATTGCTGACATTGCTGACATGGCTTCATTACAGATCTCCGAATGACCATTCAAATAAAAACTGGTTACTCAAAAACAACACTTTGTCACCAAACGCCTTATTAGATTAGGCATTTACATTAACGTTTGATATCCATTTGACTCTTGCGACAAAATGCAGGAGATATCTTGTTTTAAACCTATCCTACCCACATGGGATACATGATTTATACATTTTGACATTTTGGTTATATAAATCAATTCATGGTACATGGTTGATTCCGGCATAGTCCTCCTACAGTTTTCAAGCTTGATCTTTAATATTGTGCGGAATGATTTTGACATATAGATAGGTGCATACTCTCAAAGTTTTTATAGAGGCAGATCTGAATCATTTTTTAGAACATGGAAAACGTCTCTCCAAAGATATAATCCACTTATCCGGGAACAAACTGAACAAAACAAGTGAACATACACTGAATGAATTAAATTCATCTTTGACACAAAGATAATACAAAATTAATAAAAAAAAAAAATTAAAAAAAAAAGGAGGTGAGATGTAAAACAATCTATACGAGTTGCCTATCAAAGAATTATAATTCACTTGGCAGATAACTGTTAAAACAAAATTAAATTAAATTGTATAATGGTTTTCATAAAGGTATCGGTTGTACTCATGGTACTGTGTCCATTCGAGTATAGAAACTACAAACTCCAATGCATTATTACAATTTTCCGGAATAAGAGCAACTCCTCTGAGTAAAAATAGAATTCTGAATTCAGTAACATCATGCGCTTTCTGTCAAATTCTAAGCGTGTCAGTCAAATTATAAATCAAATTATAAATTGAAAGACATAGTAAAACAAGAGATTGAATTGTTTCTAAAACACACCATAACAAACAATTACTCAAAAACAACACTTTGTCACCAAACGCCTTATTAGATTAGGCATTTACATTAACGTTTGATATCCATTTGACTCTTGCGACAAAATGCAGGAGATATCTTGTTTTAAACCTATCCTACCCACATGGGATACATGATTTATACATTTTGACATTTTGGTTATATAAATCAATTCATGGTACATGGTTGATTCCGGCATAGTCCTCCTACAGTTTTCAAGCTTGATCTTTAATATTGTGCGGAATGATTTTGACATATAGATAGGTGCATACTCTCAAAGTTTTTATAGAGGCAGATCTGAATCATTTTTTAGAACATGGAAAACGTCTCTCCAAAGATATAATCCACTTATCCGGGAACAAACTGAACAAAACAAGTGAACATACACTGAATGAATTAAATTCATCTTTGACACAAAGATAATACAAAATTAATAAAAAAAAAAAATTAAAAAAAAAGGAGGTGAGATGTAAAACAATCTATACGAGTTGCCTATCAAAGAATTATAATTCACTTGGCAGATAACTGTTAAAACAAAATTAAATTAAATTGTATAATGGTTTTCATAAAGGTATCGGTTGTACTCATGGTACTGTGTCCATTCGAGTATAGAAACTACAAACTCCAATGCATTATTACAATTTTCCGGAATAAGAGCAACTCCTCTGAGTAAAAATAGAATTCTGAATTCAGTAACATCATGCGCTTTCTGTCAAATTCTAAGCGTGTCAGTCAAATTATAAATCAAATTATAAATTGAAAGACATAGTAAAACAAGATATTGAATTGTTTCTAAAACACACCATAACAAACAATTACTTTTAGTAGTTGGTTTTAGTTATACATGTTCTTTTTGATATTTGTTTTTGAATATTTCCTATTATTTTTCAAGAGTTATTAAAATTAAAATGTCAATGGGCATTTATGAGTATGTGACATGTAAATATGTGTCAAAATTTCCTACAGTTTTCAAGCATTTGACTATTATTTAAAAACATTAAATGAATGGATCTCGTTTATTTGAAATAAATTAATTTAAAACCAATCGTTTCGCTTTTCTTTCAAAACTATCTTCTTGATAGACAACAGTGAACCTCCAAGGGTGACTGCGGAATAGAAAAATGGTCATTTAGGTCGTTTTCCGGCCTGCAGTTAAAACCGTGCCAAATTGATTGTTCGGGATGTACAAGTACAGAATGTTGGTTCCGTAGATGTGCTGTACCTAGGCAATTTACCCCCTTTTCCAGTGGCAGTCCAAATTTCCCCGACCTTCATCATGGAAACCCTCGTCTACACGACCTACACATTGTATTGTTGTTAAAATATGTGCTCGTCAGACATGCTATATTTGACACTGGACGTTTGACAACCTACCATTAATCAATCTCGATTCAAGACGATATACCTGCACATGAGAATTGGTTTGGTGTGAATTTAAAAACAGTAGGAATTTGCTTTAATGATCCGATTTGAATAAAATTATGATTTAAGGATATATAAAATAATTTTGAAAGTTTTGAAATTTAATATTAAGACTATATTAGATATTTAAAAGCACTAGTTTACGAATAAATAACTGATTTTTAGTCAATAGGTGAATAAAATACGGTGGACATTTGTCCTACTTAAATCTTAAAGGACAAAACAAAACTTGTTCCTATAAATATGTATCTATGACTAGTCATAACATAGAACTTTTCCACATTTGATTCACCCTTTAATAAAGCAATGGTTTAAATACAGGACGCATACATTAAAAATATTGAAAATAGGTCGACGGGTCATATCAGTATTGGATTTGCACTAGCAGAATTGTAATGGTTAACGAGTTCGTATGAACAATATTGACAAGAAAAACGAAATCGGCTTCAGCGTTAGGACAAGAGTGATAAGTTAATTAAGCCAGTCGAGATGGCCATATAGCATCCATGTCTCGACAAGCCAAGTTGTAATTGATTTTAGATACTGAAGTAACTATTAATATATACCATAAGTGGTCATTGAGAATCTGTAAATATCGACCTTAAAAGTAAAATCGTATATTATTTACGATAAAAGATTTTTTCTCTCTAGAATATGGAATGTTAAAATTACTCACACGAATAGACACATTTCTCCTCTCTTTGAAACACTCTCATATATTTGTTACGAGACAGCGCATCAGGGAACTTAATAAAACCACCGAAGACTCTATATAGTTTGATTGAGGTGTCTGGATAACCCGAATACCTTCTCTGTAAACGATCGCCCCTATTCGAGAAGTTAGTTCTTCTTGATTCTTTAAAAGTTTTGATATGTGCTGCTGTCAATAAGATAAGATAATATAAGATAAGATATTTTTATTCCAATTAAAGGGCCCATGATGAAGAGCAAAGTTTATTACTATGATTTTTATAATTGACACAATAATGTTAATATAAATCATAAATAAATTTGAAAATAAGATTGAAATGTGAATTGTTAATTGAAGATGGAAAACACTTTTTTAAACGTTTTTTTAACGCGATTTAGTTTTCAAAAGCTTTTTCTATATTTATTCGAATGCTAGAATGAAAGCTTACACACCTTTGAACGCATGTTCATATTTTAAAATACTTCTCGAAGACACCGTGAAAATCGTTTTACCTTTGAAGTGTAATTATCTTTTTTTCATCAGTGACGCTTGAATCCAAAATATCAATGCGTCTGGTGTAAATACAAAATTGAATCCTGGTATCTATGATGAGTTTATTTACAACCACTGGGTAGATGCCATTGCTGGAGGTGTTTTAATTCCCCGAGGCTATCACCAGCTTTCTAAATCTATAACAGTAGTGCTATCAGAAAAAAGATAAGAGCACACCAGTTGGTCATAAAGGCAAAATTGGTATACCGCTATTCAAAGACATAAATCGAGAAAACAAATCAGGGTTACAAACTTGAACCGAGGGAAACACATCAACTATAAGAGGAAACCAAAGAAACAAAACAAAACCACTGAATTGCAACAAAAACAAACGCCAACATTCAAAGAAACGGTCTATTGCATGACAACTACCATATTCATGACTTTGTAGAGGACATATAACATATCAAATGACATAGTTAGAATAAAATACAAGACAACATTGTTATAGTATACAAACCACTAGAATATCAAACCGAGGTCAAAATGTATACTCGAGCCTTACAATTGAGACTTACAGTTTATTGAGGTTGGAAGAATTTTATGGAAAAGCTACCAAAAGATTGGAACATATAGAAAATAAAAGTATAACAAAATAACTGAACTCCATAGTTAAATAAAAGTATAACAAAATAACTGAACTCCATAGTTAAATAAAAGTATAACAAAATTACTGAACTCCATAGTTAAATAAAAGTATAACAAAATTACTGAACTCCATAGTTAAATAAAAGTATAGCAAAATAACTGAACTCCATAGTTAAATAAAAGTATAACAAAATTACTGAACTCCATAGTTAAATAAAAGTATAACAAAATTACTGAACTCCATAGTTAAATAAAAGTATAACAAAATAACTGAACTCCATAATTAAATAAAAGTATAACAAAATTGCTGAACTCCATAGTTAAATAAAAGTATAGCAAAATAACTGAACTCCATAGTTAAATAAAAGTATAACAAAATAACTGAACTACATAGTTAAATAAAAGTATAACAAAATTACTGAACTCCATAGTTAAATAAAAGTATAGCAAAATAACTGAACTCCATAGTTAAATAAAAGTATAACAAAATTACTGAACTCCATAGTTAAATAAAAGTATAACAAAATAACTGAACTCCATAGTTAAATAAAAGTATAGCAAAATTACTGAACTCCATAGTTAAATAAAAGTATAACAAAATAACTGAACTCCATAGTTAAATAAAAGTATAGCAAAATAACTGAACTCCATAGTTAAATCAAAGTATAACAAAATAACTGAACTCCATAGTTAAATAAAAGTATAGCAAAATAACTGAACTCCATAGTTAAATAAAAGTATAACAAAATTACTGAACTCCATAGTTAAATCAAATAGTTATCAAAAGTACCAGGATTATAATTTTATACGCCAGACGCGCGTTTCGTCTACATAAGACTCATCAGTGACGCTCAGATCAAAATAGTTAAAAAGCCGAATAAATACAAAGTTGAAGAGCATTGAGGATCCAAAATTCCAAAAAGTTGTGCCAAATACGGCTAAGGTTATCTACTCCTGGGGTAAGAAAATCCTTAGTTTTTCGAAAAATTCAAAGTTTTGTAAACAGAAAATTTATAAAAATGACCATATAATTGATATTCATGTCAACACCGAAGTGCTGACTACTGGGCTGGTGATACCCTCGGGGACGAAACGTCCACCAGCAGTGGCATCGACCCAGTGGTGTAAATAGTTATCAAAAGTACCAGGATTATAATTTTATACGCCAGACGCGCGTTTCGTCTACATAAGACTCATCAGTGACGCTCAGATCAAAATAGTTAAAAAGCCGAATAAATACAAAGTTGAAGAGCATTGAGGATCCAAAATTCCAAAAAGTTGTGCCAAATACGGCTAAGGTTATCTACTCCTGGGGTAAGAAAATCCTTAGTTTTTCGAAAAATTCAAAGTTTTGTAAACAGAAAATTTATAAAAATGACCATATAATTGATATTCATGTCAACACCGAAGTGCTGACTACTGGGCTGGTGATACCCTCGGGGACGAAACGTCCACCAGCAGTGGCATCGACCCAGTGGTGTAAATAGTTATCAAAAGTACCAGGATTATAATTTTATACGCCAGACGCGCGTTTCGTCTACATAAGACTCATCAGTGACGCTCAGATCAAAATAGTTAAAAAGCCGAATAAATACAAAGTTGAAGAGCATTGAGGATCCAAAATTCCAAAAAGTTGTGCCAAATACGGCTAAGGTTATCTACTCCTGGGGTAAGAAAATCCTTAGTTTTTCGAAAAATTCAAAGTTTTGTAAACAGAAAATTTATAAAAATGACCATATAATTGATATTCATGTCAACACCGAAGTGCTGACTACTGGGCTGGTGATACCCTCGGGGACGAAACGTCCACCAGCAGTGGCATCGACCCAGTGGTGTAAATAGTTATCAAAAGTACCAGGATTATAATTTTATACGCCAGACGCGCGTTTCGTCTACATAAGACTCATCAGTGACGCTCAGATCAAAATAGTTAAAAAGCCGAATAAATACAAAGTTGAAGAGCATTGAGGATCCAAAATTCCAAAAAGTTGTGCCAAATACGGCTAAGGTTATCTACTCCTGGGGTAAGAAAATCCTTAGTTTTTCGAAAAATTCAAAGTTTTGTAAACAGAAAATTTATAAAAATGACCATATAATTGATATTCATGTCAACACCGAAGTGCTGACTACTGGGCTGGTGATACCCTCGGGGACGAAACGTCCACCAGCAGTGGCATCGACCCAGTGGTGTAAATAGTTATCAAAAGTACCAGGATTATAATTTTATACGCCAGACGCGCGTTTCGTCTACATAAGACTCATCAGTGACGCTCAGATCAAAATAGTTAAAAAGCCGAATAAATACAAAGTTGAAGAGCATTGAGGATCCAAAATTCCAAAAAGTTGTGCCAAATACGGCTAAGGTTATCTACTCCTGGGGTAAGAAAATCCTTAGTTTTTCGAAAAATTCAAAGTTTTGTAAACAGAAAATTTATAAAAATGACCATATAATTGATATTCATGTCAACACCGAAGTGCTGACTACTGGGCTGGTGATACCCTCGGGGACGAAACGTCCACCAGCAGTGGCATCGACCCAGTGGTGTAAATAGTTATCAAAAGTACCAGGATTATAATTTTATACGCCAGACGCGCGTTTCGTCTACATAAGACTCATCAGTGACGCTCAGATCAAAATAGTTAAAAAGCCGAATAAATACAAAGTTGAAGAGCATTGAGGATCCAAAATTCCAAAAAGTTGTGCCAAATACGGCTAAGGTTATCTACTCCTGGGGTAAGAAAATCCTTAGTTTTTCGAAAAATTCAAAGTTTTGTAAACAGAAAATTTATAAAAATGACCATATAATTGATATTCATGTCAACACCGAAGTGCTGACTACTGGGCTGGTGATACCCTCGGGGACGAAACGTCCACCAGCAGTGGCATCGACCCAGTGGTGTAAATAGTTATCAAAAGTACCAGGATTATAATTTTATACGCCAGACGCGCGTTTCGTCTACATAAGACTCATCAGTGACGCTCAGATCAAAATAGTTAAAAAGCCGAATAAATACAAAGTTGAAGAGCATTGAGGATCCAAAATTCCAAAAAGTTGTGCCAAATACGGCTAAGGTTATCTACTCCTGGGGTAAGAAAATCCTTAGTTTTTCGAAAAATTCAAAGTTTTGTAAACAGAAAATTTATAAAAATGACCATATAATTGATATTCATGTCAACACCGAAGTGCTGACTACTGGGCTGGTGATACCCTCGGGGACGAAACGTCCACCAGCAGTGGCATCGACCCAGTGGTGTAAATAGTTATCAAAAGTACCAGGATTATAATTTTATACGCCAGACGCGCGTTTCGTCTACATAAGACTCATCAGTGACGCTCAGATCAAAATAGTTAAAAAGCCGAATAAATACAAAGTTGAAGAGCATTGAGGATCCAAAATTCCAAAAAGTTGTGCCAAATACGGCTAAGGTTATCTACTCCTGGGGTAAGAAAATCCTTAGTTTTTCGAAAAATTCAAAGTTTTGTAAACAGAAAATTTATAAAAATGACCATATAATTGATATTCATGTCAACACCGAAGTGCTGACTACTGGGCTGGTGATACCCTCGGGGACGAAACGTCCACCAGCAGTGGCATCGACCCAGTGGTGTAAATAGTTATCAAAAGTACCAGGATTATAATTTTATACGCCAGACGCGCGTTTCGTCTACATAAGACTCATCAGTGACGCTCAGATCAAAATAGTTAAAAAGCCGAATAAATACAAAGTTGAAGAGCATTGAGGATCCAAAATTCCAAAAAGTTGTGCCAAATACGGCTAAGGTTATCTACTCCTGGGGTAAGAAAATCCTTAGTTTTTCGAAAAATTCAAAGTTTTGTAAACAGAAAATTTATAAAAATGACCATATAATTGATATTCATGTCAACACCGAAGTGCTGACTACTGGGCTGGTGATACCCTCGGGGACGAAACGTCCACCAGCAGTGGCATCGACCCAGTGGTGTAAATAGTTATCAAAAGTACCAGGATTATAATTTTATACGCCAGACGCGCGTTTCGTCTACATAAGACTCATCAGTGACGCTCAGATCAAAATAGTTAAAAAGCCGAATAAATACAAAGTTGAAGAGCATTGAGGATCCAAAATTCCAAAAAGTTGTGCCAAATACGGCTAAGGTTATCTACTCCTGGGGTAAGAAAATCCTTAGTTTTTCGAAAAATTCAAAGTTTTGTAAACAGAAAATTTATAAAAATGACCATATAATTGATATTCATGTCAACACCGAAGTGCTGACTACTGGGCTGGTGATACCCTCGGGGACGAAACGTCCACCAGCAGTGGCATCGACCCAGTGGTGTAAATAGTTATCAAAAGTACCAGGATTATAATTTTATACGCCAGACGCGCGTTTCGTCTACATAAGACTCATCAGTGACGCTCAGATCAAAATAGTTAAAAAGCCGAATAAATACAAAGTTGAAGAGCATTGAGGATCCAAAATTCCAAAAAGTTGTGCCAAATACGGCTAAGGTTATCTACTCCTGGGGTAAGAAAATCCTTAGTTTTTCGAAAAATTCAAAGTTTTGTAAACAGAAAATTTATAAAAATGACCATATAATTGATATTCATGTCAACACCGAAGTGCTGACTACTGGGCTGGTGATACCCTCGGGGACGAAACGTCCACCAGCAGTGGCATCGACCCAGTGGTGTAAATAGTTATCAAAAGTACCAGGATTATAATTTTATACGCCAGACGCGCGTTTCGTCTACATAAGACTCATCAGTGACGCTCAGATCAAAATAGTTAAAAAGCCGAATAAATACAAAGTTGAAGAGCATTGAGGATCCAAAATTCCAAAAAGTTGTGCCAAATACGGCTAAGGTTATCTACTCCTGGGGTAAGAAAATCCTTAGTTTTTCGAAAAATTCAAAGTTTTGTAAACAGAAAATTTATAAAAATGACCATATAATTGATATTCATGTCAACACCGAAGTGCTGACTACTGGGCTGGTGATACCCTCGGGGACGAAACGTCCACCAGCAGTGGCATCGACCCAGTGGTGTAAATAGTTATCAAAAGTACCAGGATTATAATTTTATACGCCAGACGCGCGTTTCGTCTACATAAGACTCATCAGTGACGCTCAGATCAAAATAGTTAAAAAGCCGAATAAATACAAAGTTGAAGAGCATTGAGGATCCAAAATTCCAAAAAGTTGTGCCAAATACGGCTAAGGTTATCTACTCCTGGGGTAAGAAAATCCTTAGTTTTTCGAAAAATTCAAAGTTTTGTAAACAGAAAATTTATAAAAATGACCATATAATTGATATTCATGTCAACACCGAAGTGCTGACTACTGGGCTGGTGATACCCTCGGGGACGAAACGTCCACCAGCAGTGGCATCGACCCAGTGGTGTAAATAGTTATCAAAAGTACCAGGATTATAATTTTATACGCCAGACGCGCGTTTCGTCTACATAAGACTCATCAGTGACGCTCAGATCAAAATAGTTAAAAAGCCGAATAAATACAAAGTTGAAGAGCATTGAGGATCCAAAATTCCAAAAAGTTGTGCCAAATACGGCTAAGGTTATCTACTCCTGGGGTAAGAAAATCCTTAGTTTTTCGAAAAATTCAAAGTTTTGTAAACAGAAAATTTATAAAAATGACCATATAATTGATATTCATGTCAACACCGAAGTGCTGACTACTGGGCTGGTGATACCCTCGGGGACGAAACGTCCACCAGCAGTGGCATCGACCCAGTGGTGTAAATAGTTATCAAAAGTACCAGGATTATAATTTTATACGCCAGACGCGCGTTTCGTCTACATAAGACTCATCAGTGACGCTCAGATCAAAATAGTTAAAAAGCCGAATAAATACAAAGTTGAAGAGCATTGAGGATCCAAAATTCCAAAAAGTTGTGCCAAATACGGCTAAGGTTATCTACTCCTGGGGTAAGAAAATCCTTAGTTTTTCGAAAAATTCAAAGTTTTGTAAACAGAAAATTTATAAAAATGACCATATAATTGATATTCATGTCAACACCGAAGTGCTGACTACTGGGCTGGTGATACCCTCGGGGACGAAACGTCCACCAGCAGTGGCATCGACCCAGTGGTGTAAATAGTTATCAAAAGTACCAGGATTATAATTTTATACGCCAGACGCGCGTTTCGTCTACATAAGACTCATCAGTGACGCTCAGATCAAAATAGTTAAAAAGCCGAATAAATACAAAGTTGAAGAGCATTGAGGATCCAAAATTCCAAAAAGTTGTGCCAAATACGGCTAAGGTTATCTACTCCTGGGGTAAGAAAATCCTTAGTTTTTCGAAAAATTCAAAGTTTTGTAAACAGAAAATTTATAAAAATGACCATATAATTGATATTCATGTCAACACCGAAGTGCTGACTACTGGGCTGGTGATACCCTCGGGGACGAAACGTCCACCAGCAGTGGCATCGACCCAGTGGTGTAAATAGTTATCAAGAGGAAGTCCATAAAAACTGATGAAATCGGACGTTGGACTTTATCAACCAACTGTACATATTGAAAATGTTATATTATTTATTTGGTACATGCATTAAATAGAAGAATAAGATGAGTTAACCCGGGTTTATAGCTAGCTAAACCTCCCACTTGAAGCTAGTTGTCTATAGAGGCGTTATATCGATAGAGAAAAAGTAGACGAACAATCCAACCAGACATAACAGGTTAATGTGACAATAATTGAGGTATTTTTAAAGCTTACCGCCGGATATAACAACGAATTATCCTCGAGTCGTAATAGATGAATCGAGCGCCTCTTGCGCTTGTGGTAAACAAAACCCGGGATGAACAAATTAATAAAGGGCCTCGTGAAAACATTGTATTCTCCATAAGTGGAATTTGTCGTGTGGTATAAAACAAGAAGAGATCTAATATACAGAGATAAATCATGAACCTGGAAAAACTACTCCAAGAGAGTTTAAAGAAGAACGACTTAAACTGACACTACTCAAGTTTTACGGTTATAACAACGCATTGGTTTACCGATACGATATCACTTTCTTTCAACTCAGGAGCGACATGTTTGCGCAGTTTAAGCTCTGTAGAAACCAGACAAGTCGTCTGCTCAGTACTTTTACCGATTGTGTCATCGCTTCATTTTGGAGATCATGCCATTCTATCAGTTTGTCTTTGTTACTTTGAATTGAATTGATTTATTAGATTTGAACATCGGTAAACTACTGTTGCCTAAAATTAAACATTTGGAATAATCTATAATCAAGATGCTCTTTTAATATAAGACGATTCATATAATTTCCTATTGCACTACATGTATACAGGAGAACCTTCCTATGATGTAAGACGGTGAACTTAGAAACATTTAAGCAATCGACATATCGCAAAAAATTGTTTATAAAATACATCATATGCAGCTCTGGTTTATCAATAATAATGATTTATTGATTAACATCATTATATAACTACTCATACTTTCTTCTATAATATACGTTTCAATTTTTGTTAATTAAAGGTTTATTTTTGGTCGTCCAGACATAGTGAAATTAGAACATTAAAATTTCATTCAATCACATGAGGAAGGCGACAATATTGCCAATCGAGAAATGAGAAATGTTTATAAATTCGTGTATTAATTGACCTCTTGTCAAAATGAACTTATCAACTTAGTAACAATATACTAACTTTATCAGTGTGTGAAGTAATATACAGATTTAAGAAAAATGTGGTATGAGTGTCAATGAGACAACTCTCCATCCAATTCACAATTTGTAAAAGTAAACCATTATAGGTCAAAGTACGGTCTCCAATTCGGAGCCTTGGCTAGCACCGAACAGCAAGCTATACAGGACCTCAAAACATACTAGTGTAAAACCACTCAAACGAGAAAACCAACGGTCTAATTAATATAAAAAAATGAGAAACGAGAAACACTTATGAATCACACCAACATACGACAACCACTGAACATCAGATTTCTGGCATAGGGCAGGTGCATTTCTCAACTAATAAGAAATCCAAGCGCTTCGAACTTTATTTGGCCTTTTTAACTCTTTTTTCGAGCGTCACTGATGAGTCTTGTTTTGACGAAAGGCGCTTGTCGTCCTCCTTCTCAAAAGCGTTCATCGGGAATTACGACTCAAATAGACAAATATTTAGTGTCTACATTACACATGATATTGGAAGGTGTTGAGTTATAGGTTCTAGCAGCTTAGGCTGTGTATATTTTTATTTACCTTACACTTATATATTCAGGAAGGTGCTGGTGTGCAACTCTGACGAAAATTGAGTTTGAAGTGTAACAGTTGTCTCCATTCTGTTTACCTTTGTATCTATCTATATTTATTTACTTGATTTGTACTTTATATCGATATCCAAAATGAAAATAATACTTTATGATTTTGTTGAAGACGAAATGCTTTTCTGGATTTACATTCAACAGGAACGTTAAAATCCAAAAAATCTAGAATCTGGGAATGCATGTAGAAATTTGGAATGTCTGATCTTTATGACAAAACAAAAATGGGATTGCAAATCCAAACCCAACTTTTGAATAAAAGCAAGCTTTAAAATTCAAAGAAGGAGAATACATTATCTACTTCAGCTATAATTTGAAAAATAGTCGCAATTGATTTAATGTTTTTTTCAGCTTAAGTTTTTAATTTATTTATGCATCATGATGTGTAACAAAGATAAAATATTTAAGACTTATTGATATGAAATAATCATTATATATTTATTTAAATATCAATTGTTCGTTTTCCAGTCCAAATGCGGGGGAGAACATAAACCTAGCAAACATCAATATCAGTACATATCTCTGTCGGATTCTCTTTTTAAATCGATTGCAGTTTGATTTTATCCAATTATTCCATTGTACTAAGTGATTTATTATGCATAGAACAATAACGAAAGACATTTAATCAGTTTCGTATATTTTTTTAGCACTCAAATGACTAGACATTATTTGATGGGATTGCTCCTATTAAAGATTCAATAACTGTTCTACATAACAGGGTGGGATTTTCTCTACCATTTGATATTGAACTTCACGCATTTGTTATTAATTGACGGACAAATACATTGAATGTGTTTTTTTATTTGATAGATGTTTTTGGGCTTTTTTTGTAAATGTTTGACTGTCCCTTTGGTATCTTTCGTCCCTCCACAGTGATGACTGCTGTAACCATATTTTGACCATTTTACCGATTATGTCTGTTTTGTTCACGCATCGTCGTAAAATAACGGAATTTGATGCGACTGTCATGCTCTATTAAACCAGGTCCAATCCACCATTTTCTACATTTGAACATGCCTGGACCAAGTCAGAAATATGACAGTTGTTGTCCATTCGTTTGATGTGTTTCATTATTTGATTTTGCAATTCGATTAGGAACTTTCCGTTTTGAATTTTCCTCGGAGTTGAGTAATTTTGTGATTTTACTTTTTTTTTTAAGGCAACAGTGGTTGACCGATGTTTAAATCTCGTTCAAAATCGATTGGATATAGGCAAATAAGGGAAACAACTAGAAACGAAGGGGATCCCATAAACTCCAAAAGGGACAATAGTTATCAAAGGTACCAAGATTATAATTTAGTACGCCAGACGCGCGTTTCGTCTACACAAGACTCATCAGTGACGCTCATATCAAAATATTTAAAAAGCCAAACAATAACAAAGTTGAAGAGCAAAACCGGGATTAGTGTCTCCAAGCTATGACTCACTTCGTGTTCAAACTAAATGAAAATGTCATATTCCTCACATGCAAATAAACTCATCATATATACCTAGATTGAAATTTTATATATGCGCCATACGCGCGTTTCGTCCACATTAGACTCATCAGTGACACGCGAATCAAAGTATTTAAAGACATCTTTTTTAAATTAAAGTAGCACAATAGAAATATCTTTTTTACTTCCAATCTCCAACCTTTTAAAATGCTGTTACTTTCTTAAAAATGTATATAAATTAATAAAAGAGGTATACAAAGATAGATAAAAGATTAATCTTTTAAATGATTGCAATATTTTTGTTATGCAACTATTATGTAATCAATTATTATGCAATTAATGGCAAAATCTTGGTTTGTTCACTTGAATGAATTTAGCTCTTTCATTTCTATAACTATACAGGAAATTTCAACGAAATCTTAATCAACACAGCAGGAGCTACAAAAGCGTGTCTCAAATTATCGCCATCATATTCCATTCTATCATAAATCTGTAATTAGTGTAAACATCCTTACCACATAAAAGAAGATAATGTATGATTAGGTGTGAAATTCTATTCTATTTCTATCCGAAATCTGAGACACCCTTTTGTAGATAATGGCTCTAGGAACAACATAAATTAAAATCAACCCTCTAGGGGTAACCATGAAGAAGCTAATTTCAATTGAAAGTGGAAATTTCTTGTAAAATTTTGTAGACACAGCTAACATTATAATTGATTACATAATTGTTGTATAATATTAACATTGCATTAATTTGAAAGAGTGATCTGTTAGTTATCCATAAATACCAATTTTATAAATTATCAAGCATTAGAAAGTTATAGCATTTTAAAACTGGGAAATTGGAGGTATAATATCTTTGTATTGCGCTACCTTAAATCGCGTATTATCGATACTAATGTTTATCGGTTTACTGATAATACAGGTTTAATAAAACTTATAATTCCGTATTTATTCTCGAGTCCCCCCTTTTATCGTTGCATTCCGATCTTTGACCGTATCTGTCACGTGACATTAGTGTATTGTGACGTCACTTCAAAATTTTCTAACATTTGAACGGGAAGCTTGTTCAATCCCACCCACCTACCCCGACATTCTCATATTTCGGATTATTTTTTCTGCTGTCTTTTTTTAATGTTTTTCAGGTATATGCTTAGTGAGACTAGGAAGACCGGAAACGGTTCAGCTGGAGACAATTGATTTTTGGACTAAATGGAGTGTGACAGTTATGGTAGAGGATGAACTTTTAGACTCGTCTAAAATACGTAATATTGCAGTGGTTGTGTCTAGTTATATCGTGAACTGTTATTGCGATTACACGTTTTTCCTAATGCTTTTAAATTGAGGATGAAACATTCTTATATAAATCTTTGATACTAATTTGATAGTTATCAAAGGTACCAGGATTATAATTAAGTACGTCAGACGCGCGTTTCGTCTACATAAGACTCATCAGTGACGCTCATATCAAAATGTTTATAAAGCCAAACAAGTACAAAGTTGAAGAGCATTGAGGATCCAAAATTCCAAAAAGTTGTGCCAAATACGGCCAAGGTAATCTATGCCTTGGATAAAAAAATCCTTAGTTTTTCGAAAAATTCAAACTTTTGTAAACAGGAAATTTATAAAAATTACCACATTATTGATATTCATGTCAACACCGAAGTGTTGTCTACTGGGCTGGTGATACCCTCGGGGACGAAACGTCCACCAGCAGTGAAACAGACAGTGCTAGTGTTTACGCATCTTATAATCTGCTGATATCTTGAGGGAGGACGTTAACTAACTAAGAAAGGAGAAAATTAATTTCTAGAATTCAACTGTAAAAACATATAGATATATGCGTTTCCAAAGACGTATTTCTTTTTAATGCATTTTGATATTTTTCATTGTTTGTTAGTATTATCTTTAATAAACAGTTGTCGCAGTACAGGTGCAGAGGCGGGATCTGGCAAGATGACAGAGGGGTCATGACCCTATAATTCTACGTTAGACTATATGTTAAAATGTTCTCCTGTGGTACTACAGGGAAGCTGTGGTTTGTTTTTATAAATGGCTTTCATTTGTTTACCAGAGCGGCTGGTTTATCACTGTTACCAGTTTTGAATTTTATCCTCCGAGTACCGAGGAAGCGTTATTCAAGTTATGGCCTAGCGTCAGTGTGGGGTCGTGCTCCTCGTTCACTCTAATTTCCATTAGAGGAACTTTTGTTACTTCTGTAACAAATAGAACACCTACTTGCCAATATTAAAATGTCGGCGATTTGTATCGTCTTGCCAGACCTTGTTTACTGGTTTTTTTTCCTGCGGTCGATTTTATTCCACATAATATTTCTTGAATTATTTAGTATTAAGGAGTTGCAGAATTATCGCCTAAGAGACAATTCAACTGTACAAACAACGTTGGTATTAGCATCTAACGGTAACCCTACAACCTTCAGCAATGAGCAAAACCCTTACCATTTGCTGCCGGTTTTATTCTCCATAATATTTGTTGAATTATTTTAATCTTTGATTAATATACTAGTAATGTAGAATAGAGTAGGATGATAGATGGTAGCATCTGTTTGCTTGTTGTAATCGCTTGTGTCATTTGATACATGTCTGATAATACTTTTTATCAATGATTATGCAATCGCCATTGTTTTCAAACCATACCCTTAAAAAGTGAAATAACAAAAATACCAAACTCCGAGGAAAATTAAAAACGGAAAGTCCGTAATCAAATGACAGAATCAAAAGCTCGAACACATCGTTTGAACGGATATCAAATGGTCAAATTCCTGAATTGGTACAGGCATTTTCTTATGTAGAAAATGATGTATTAAACCTAGTTTTATAGCAAGCTAGACGTCTCGATTGCACATTTTTTTTTATCATATTGACAATTATGTGTAAACAAAGCAAAAATACATAATAGGTTAACATGTAAAAAATAGAGGTACATCAGTCAATTAATTACATCGCCGGAAGTAAACCCAACTAGTTTACAAAAAATGAGAATGCACCGTTAATCACAATTGCTTGTTGTTGTTATTTTATTATCACTTCATTACATAAAGGTATTTAATCGAAAGAAATTAAGATAGTAACACAATGAAAGGAAATATGGCATATGGGTAGTTCCGGTTAATGGTATACAAAATGTTTTTTAAGTCCTTGTCAAACCTAGTTATGTAGTAGTTATCAATATGATAACAACAACTTAATTCAAACTAAACATGTTTACAGGATTTACACAAAAAGCATTCACAGAGGAAATGGAAAAAATCTCCTTTTTACCACGAAATTCTTTCTTTTGTTCTGTAAACGAACAAAATGTGTTTTTAACATTTTTTGATTCGTATTGACTATTAAATGTTAATTTCCTGTTTACGAAAAAGTCCATTAACAAATGTAAGTTCTTTTCAGCTGCTAGATATATAATATCGTTGATTGTTTTATAGCAGTGTATTACATGTACTTTATTTGAAAGTTTTAATTTACAAAATTGAGGCAAACATGTTCAATAATAAGGTAATTCTAACGGCTAACACGGTTCTGTAAAAAGTTTGGGGATTTTTTGGTATTCATTGCTGTTCACTCTCTTTCTTTAGGGGTTTTAACATTATACTTAATGAACACTTAACAATGGAGGGGCGAATGATACCAGAGGAACAGTCAAACGCATAGATCGAAAATAAACTCAATCATAGCATATCGATACAATAAGATGACATTTATCATCAGAATTATTTAGGAAAAATCATTTTATTCTTGGAGTGTGGCTATGGGAAATTTCCCCTCACATAAATTATTCAATTGCATTTGTTGCTACGAGTTCATATTCTATTCTCACTTTTGAACGAAATTATATATTGTCAGTTCCTACAAGGCCATATTATTTATATTTAAAACACTCCTCTCTACACACGAGGATCAAAATAATTAGTAAAGTATAACAGATTTTATCTGACCTCCTATACATTTTTTGGAACATGATTGGTTAAAAGCAACCGCTTGGAGACCGTTTATATTCCATATAAGGTTAGTAGGCGGGGCTTATTTCAATACACGGTTAGTATAGTGATTTTACGTCCATTTATTAAAATAATACGGTGCTGAGGAAAAATCTTAAAATATCAACAGACGAACATTGATGATGAAGTAATGAAATAAATGTTTTAAACACATTTAAAGCTAGCAAGGTGTTATTTTTGACCTCGCTCCCATATAGCATTTACTGAACCCATATACATCGTATAAGGTCACTACCACACTATGTTTCTTATAATATTATAAAACATTAAATTTTATAACTTCTTCGATTATAGTTATTAACTAATCATTTACTAATATACTGTATGTTCATTTCAGGTATCAGTCATCCTTATTATTAAAGCTATAAACCTAGGAAGATGTTGACTCTCATTTATGACTGATACTCAACTAACAGCTTAACCACAGTGAATTTACAATGCCAGTTCTACAGTGCTTTATAGACGGCTGTAATTGGAAATCTCAGGACCTGGATGAAGCGTTTGCTGCTGCTCTAACCACTGCTCTACAGATTCATGACAGAACCGTCCACCCACCTCTGGCTCAACCGTCAACGCACAAGTTAAAATTAGACCCACCTTCTATAGCCACAGGATGTGATCCAGATCAATGGTCTGCATTCACCAGACAGTGGAAGATGTATAAAACAGGGATGGCGATCACAGACAATGTCTTGCCCACAGCCCTTTTCTGGTGTGACACTAATCTGCGTACAGATATTATGCGTGACCTTCAAGGTGATGTTGCTAGTATGCTAGAGACAGATCTTTTAAAGGCAATCAAAAGGCTGGCTGTCAAAGAAGAAAGCACACTTGTCCAACGCATAAAATTGAACAGGATGACTCAATCACCTGGTTCAAATATCAGAACTTTTTTGGCCAGTCTCAGAGGCCAAGCATCACTGTGCCAGTATAAAGCAACGTGTAAAGAATTAGGTTGCAACCATATATTTGACTATAGTGATGAGATAATAAAAGACAATTTAGTTAGAGGTATTGCAGACCCAGAAATTATGTCTGACCTGCTAGGTGACTCCAAGACATATAGAACATTAGAAGAGACTGTATCATTTATTGCTCAGAAAGAGCAGGGTAAAGTCACAAGGAGTGCAGTAGGAGATTCAGCTAGTGCTATGAGTGCCACATGTAATAATC
Source organism: Mytilus edulis (assembly GCF_963676685.1). NCBI lineage: Eukaryota > Metazoa > Mollusca > Bivalvia > Mytilida > Mytilidae > Mytilus > Mytilus edulis. Next base: position 21,711,044 of record NC_092347.1, on the reverse strand, counting down.
AGAAGCGACCACAAGCAGCTGGAGCCAAATGTTGGGCTTGTGGTGGTCCTGCTCATGGACAGAGGAATGATCGCAAGGCCAGGTCTAGATACTGCGAAGCTTGGACATTCACATGTTCTAAATGTACAGTCAAAGGTCATTACACCAAATCATGCAGCAAGTGCACTACCTGTGGCGTATGGGGCCACCGTGATGCATCTTCTAGAATCTGCCCTCAAGGTAAGGGCCACAGGAACCCGCCCAATCAAGGGAAATCAACCAAAGACCAAGAACAAGAACAAGTTGGTTATATCTATGAGCAGCTGTGCACTACATCTGAACAGACAAACCAAGTATCACGTCTTGAACATCACATATTTGATGTACACTGGGTGGCTAGACCATCAAAACCACATCCAATGCTCCTGGTGAACATGACACCCCTACCTGAGGACCATTCATCGTTTGGACATCCCATTCAAGACACCTCTCAGCTTAAGACAATCACTATGTCCATGGTGGCTGATACAGGATGCCAGAGTTCAATCATACCTTTACAATCTGCAAACAGTCTTGGAATAACAGAAAAGGATCTCCTTCCAGTAAAACTTGTGATGCGTGGAGCTATAAAGGAAGACCTCGGTGTAATTGGAGCAGTCGCAGTAAGTGTTACAACAAAAGACACTACTAGCAGTGCCATGTCAACACGTTTATTGTGTTATGTCTCTGATACCATGGAAAAAGCTTTCATTTGCAGAGAAGCACTCATATCTCTGGGAATTATTCACACTAACTTTCCTAATGTATCAACAGTCACATCTCCAAACATTGCTGCATCTATGGAAAACTCTGAAGATGTAACCTGCTCTTGTCCTAGACGTCGACCTTCACCACCACCTGTTCCCACATCTTTACCACCCTGTCTGAAGGCCACAGAGGAACATGTAGAGTCACTAAAAGAGTGGCTTCTTGATTACTATGGTGCTACAACATTTAATGTATGTGAACATCAACCTCTACCACTTATGAATTGTGAGCCTCTTCAACTCCATGTTGATCCAAATGCCACACCGGTAGCCGTCCACAAACCAGCACTTGTTCCTATCCATTGGCAGGATAAAGTTTATGCTGATCTTGAGAGGGATGTTCGCATTGGTGTACTGGAACAAGTAAGTCAAAACACACCTACAACTTGGTGCTCAAGAATGGTTGTAACAAGCAAGGCTGATGGCACTCCAAGGCGGACAGTAGACCTACAACCACAAAATCGACATTCTGTTCGGCAAACACATCATGTCCCAAGTCCTTTTCATCTAGCTGACCGCGTCCCTCAAGGTATAAAAAAACCAGTGACAGATGCTTGGAATGGGTAACACTCAGTGCCTATTCGTAAAGAAGATCGCCATTTCACAACATTCATCACACCATGGGGGCGCTACAGGTACAAGGTTGCTCCACATGGATTTATGGCCAGCGGTGATGCTTACAATCAACGATTTGATGCTATAATATCAAACTTCAACGACAAGGTTAAATGTGTGGATGACACATGTATGTGGGCGAACTCCATTGAAGCAGCATTTTTTCAGGCATGTGAATGGTTCGACCTGTGTGCTCGTAACGGCATTACATTAAACCCAAAGAAGTTTCAATTTGCTCAAGACACTGTCAATTTTGCAGGACTTACAATCACCCCAACAAACAAACCAAGTACTAATTTCCTAGATGCAATTAGCAACTTCCCAACACCAACTGACATTACTGGTGCAAGAGCTTGGTTTGGGCTAATAAACCAAGGAGCATATGCATTTGCCATGGCAAGACAAATGAAACCTTTTCGTGCTCTATTGAAACCATCCACCACATTCTGCTGGACAAATGAATTAGATGAAGTATTTCACAAGTCAAAAGAGATCATTATTCAGGAGATGAAGGAAGGTGTTCGTCTTTTTGACCCTGCTCGTATGACATGCCTAGCTACCGACTGGTCTGTTGACGGAATTGGATTCTTTTTGATGCAGAAGTACTGCCAGTGCTCAAGTAAAACCCCTACCTGCTGTAATGACGGTTGGAAACTATGTCTAGTTGGCAGCAGATTCACACATCCAGCAGAAAGTAGATATGCTCCTATTGAAGGTGAGGCCTTGGCTGTTGTGTATGCACTTCACCAAACACGCTACTATGTTCTTGGTTGCAAAGACCTTCTTGTTGCAACTGACCACAAGCCACTACTACAGATTCTGAACGATCGATCACTCACAGACATCGACAACAGACGACTTCTCAACCTCAAAGAGAAAACTTTAGGGTACAGATTCACAATTCTTCATGTACCAGGCAGAAAGAACCTTGGGCCAGATGCAGCGTCACGGTATCCTGTTGGACCACCAGATCGTCTGAACTTACCTGGTGAAGCACCTGAACTTGATTCCCTAGTTAACATGACTGCTCATTATCATGATACACTTACCAGTCTATGTCTACATACAGATGATAATGATACAGCTAATGACGCCTCCACAGTCGCTGCTGCCACTTGTGCCTTGAATGCTGTTATCACAGTTGTTACTTGGAACATGGTTCGTGAGGCCACTGCATCAGACCCTACATTTGTAAATCTAATCAGGCAGCTGGAAGCAGGGTTCCCAGAAGACTACAAGGAGCTACCAACAGACTTGCGTCCTTATCATCGCTTTGCATCCAGTTTATGCACCGTGGATGGTGTAGTTCTTATGGGCAAACGAATTGTTATACCTCCAGCTCTTCGCAAACCAGTACTCAATGCTTTACACGCAGCCCACCAAGGTGTCAGCGCTATGCGTGCGAGGGCCATGGACTCTGTATATTGGCCTGAGATTACAGTAGATATTGCCCGGGTGAGAGACCAGTGTGTTCACTGCCATCAGATGGCTAAGTCAAACCCTATGCAGCCACTATCTGACATAACACCTCCAGATTATCCATTCCAGATGATTTGCAGTGACTACTTCACATATAACAGTAATGACTATGTAGTTATTGTTGACAGGTATTCAAACTGGCCAATGGTATACAAGTCTGAATCAGGTGGTGAAGGACTTGTCAAGAGACTTCGTGAGACGTTCGTGACATTTGGAATCCCAGAAGAGTTGACGTCTGATGGAGGTCCACCGTTCACAGCAGGGAAGACTCAAGAGTTTTTAAAGGCCTTGGGAGTTCGTCATAGACTTTCATCAGTTGCAAACCCACACGCTAACTGCAGGGCTGAGATAGCGGTAAAAACAGTAAAACGCATGCTGGTGGACAACATTACTGCTGTTGGATCTCTGGATGTTGACAAATTCCAGAGAGCCTTACTAATGTACAGAAATTCTATTGACCCAGAGACAAAAGCATCACCAGCATTGATTCTGTTTGGACGACCCATTCGTGATGCCATTCCCATACTGATGGGTAACATGGACTGAGTTAATGTCTCATCGAGAGATGGCTCTTGCCAAACGTCATTCAAGGGAACATGAACGGTGGAATGAACACACTCATCACCTGCCAACACTACAGGTTGGAGATCATGTATACATACAAAACTTGGTAGGCAACCATCCCAGGAGATGGGAACGTACAGGAACAGTTGTTGAAGTACGCCAATACCACCAGTATGTTATACGTGTAGATGGCACAGGCCGTGTAACTATCCGCAACCGCCAACACCTTCGAAAGTTCACTCCTTTTCAAACCAACCAAACACAAGGTACTTTGATGGCACCTACTGCAGTTCAACATAAAGAAGTGATCTTGAGCTCTCCATCTACACCCAAGACGACACAGCCACAAGTGCCCAAGATTCCAGTGTCTTTATCACCAACAAGAATCTTAAGTCAACCAGCTGCATTGAATGAGACACCAATTATAGTCCCCACTCAAAAACAGGCGACGCAGACTCAGACAATTCAACAGCCTTCACAAATAGATTTGGACCAGTCATTCCACCAGACCCCTGAACCAGATGTACCTTCAACGTCTAGAATACCACGTGCTCTATCCCGTCTTCAGCCACATAATAAAGCTGGAGAAAAGGAACTATTGACACCACGAAGACCGAGCCGCCGCAACACAACAGAACATAACATTGATGAATCAGGAACTGATTAATGAAATATATATGCACAGACATTGATAAGTGAATCTAGAGACTTTGCGTTTTAAATTGTGAAAAGACACCATACATTTAAAATTGTGAAAGGACACCATATGTTTCAAATTGTGAGAGGACACCATACATTTAAAATTGTGAAAGGACACCATACATTTAAAATTGTGAAAGGACACCATATGTTTAAAATTGTGAAAGGACACCATACGTTTAAAATTGTGAAAGGACACCATACGTTTAATCTTGTTCGCTTCCAGATAACTTTAACAGAACATTCCTGAAGATCTATTTTCTAATAGACTTGACTTTAATTGTTTAAGTTTTTTTTTCCATATACAAAAAAAAACTTGTCCCCGGGGGAGGAGATAACTAATCATTTACTAATATACTGTATGTTCATTTCAGGTATCAGTCATCCTTGTTATTAAAGCTATAAACCTAGGAAGATGTTGACTCTCATTTAGTTATTACTACAATTTTACAAGAAGCAAAATTGAAGGCAAAAGAATGAATATCTCCAAAAAGTAAAATCACAAAAATACTGAACTCCGAGGAAAATTCAAAACCGAAAGTTCCTAATCAAATGGCTAAATCGAAACCTCAAACACATCAACCGAATGGAAAACAACTGTCATATTTCTGACTTGGTACAGGCATTTTCTTATGTAGAAAATGGTAGATTGAACCGGTTTTTGTAGCTAGCTAAACCTCTCTATTGTATGACAGTCGCACCAAATTGCATTAAAACGATGCGTGAACAAAACAAATATTCATAATAGGTAAAAATGTCAAAAATAGCGGTATCGCAGTCAACATTGTGTTATAATCTGAATCAGAATCACAACAATTACAAACAAATATTTAACAAAGAAGCACAAAAAGACATATTCAAATATAACAACCTTATGTGGAAAAAGTTGTATTCATTTGATTTCATTATGATCTAAACATTGCTAAATGACATTCATAATAAAAAATATCTTTTCTATGTATAGTCATGAAGTGTTTTGGTGTTGAAGAACTATGGTTTTCTATGTCGTATTGAATTTCGTTCGTACAGAAATGTTCTATTTCCAATATTTTTTGTAATTCTTGTAATGTTTATATGTATTTTAAATACAGGAATTCCGTTTTGTGTATTTTGTCCAGGTAGAACAATAGACTATCGTTTATCAAACCAGGAAGTTAAATATCTTACGTCAGAGCTCCCTAGCTACAGTCATAATAAAGTTGAGCAACAATACACAAAGAGGTATGTACACATATAGATAATTTTCTGTTTTGTGGTCACTAGAAAGAAAAGTAAGATTAAAATCTGATTTATGCCGAAACTTTTTTCTTGTGACAAAAGTAGTTGTCTTTATATTTTTGAAGTAAACTACGTGTCACAAAGGTTTTCACGTGAAACTTATAATGTCAACGGTGAAAAATGCATTAAATGCTAAAAATTTTATAGGAAATTGAAAACGGTTTATGATAAATTTTATTTCAATTAAACTAAAGATATGTTTTTCTTATCAGATGGCAAGTAGTAAAACAAATTGTGAATTTTGTGATACCACAACGGACCTTAAATGGAAATGTGACGACTGCAACCTATCTCTTTGTGAACTGTGCAGTAATAAACTTCACACAAAAATTCCAGCATTGTTTGAACACGTTATTGAAGACACAAAAGATCCAAGAAACGAAGATGGTGAAAATACAAAACCCTTAGATTTAAAGTTGGTACAGTGTTTGCAACATACTGAAAAAAAATGTTTTGCTTATTGCACAAGCTGCAATAAATCTCTGTGTACTGATTGCTTAGTGAAGCCACACCAATACGAAAAGTTGAATGCAATATGTTCTGAAAGAAAGGAGCAGTTAATTAATGTCAAAAATAAAATTGAAGAAGATTTACCATTTTTCAGTGAAAATGTTGCAACATTACGAACAATGAAAACTGAACATCAGGAAAAATACGACCAAATTAAACAACAAATTCTCACTCAAGAAGAGGAAATGAAAGATTCCATAGCTAATAAAACAATTTTGTTAATCAAAGAGCTTGATGACTATTGGAAACCACACAGTGATCAAATTTCAAAAATGGAAGAAACAATGATTACTTCTGAAAGAGATCTCGTTCACAGAAAAGCCACAATTGAAGAGGCTTTAAAATCCGAGGACATGACATCTATTTTTTCAGCAGCAGACCAAGTGGTTAAGGAGCTTCCGGTAAAAATCGTTGCTGAAATAAAGAAACAAAAATCCCTTATATTTTCAACAGAAAAATCGACAAAAAACCTGCATGTAGGGTCATTAATGAAAATACCAGAACTTAAAGTTGTTAATACATATGCATGTGATGCTGTAAACCAACTCGCGACTGTCAATTCAGACCTGTATGTTGGGTTTAACCATTCGAAAAATACATTAGAACTTTTGGTTCTGACCAAAACCAAATGCTACACAGTAAATAGTGAAGATAACGATCAGCCTATTTGTGACATAACAGTAACAGCTGACGAGTCAATTCTATTTACAGAAAACGGAAAATCTTCGATTGTTTACCAGTACAAGGTAAACGCAGAAATAACTGAATTCTTAGATATAAGTCCAATGCGAGTTAGAGCAATTCATGCAAACACAAATGGAGAGAAATATTTTGTTGGATTCATGGATTCTATTGGTCCTTTTCTACCACCTTCAGTAAAAAGTCACAGAGGAGTAAAGATACTAAATGCGACAGGAAATATAATACAAACCATTGAACTTGAAAATGATAAATTCAGTCTTCCAAATGTAATTACTACGAATATCAACGGTGACATCTGTGTTATTGACTCATTGGCAACAAACTGGGATGGAAGAGTTATTGTTCTTGAATATTCGGGCAAGTTCAAATGGATATATCAAGGTCATTCCGGGATAAATACCGAACATTCATTCTCACCGCGTGATATAGTAACTATCTCAACGGGAGATATTTTCGTTTCAGACAGGAAATCGTGCGCCGTGCATGTTTTATCCATTGATGGAATATTTAAGACCAGCATTGGCGAGAAGGAAGGTATCCAGTCCCCATGGAGTCTGACAATTGACCAGGAAAATCGAATGTTAATTGGAGGTTCAAGTAAAATACATGTTGTAGACATAGAAAATAGTTAGACTATTAAAGCATGTTATTATTTTTATTTCTTCAGCTAAATTACAAGTTGAATACATTTGATGTGTGAATGTTTGAACATCATTCATTAATTTGAATCAAAAACGTCTTTATTGATTTTTTTAATTGTTGCATAGCACTAACACATAAAAAAAAATACGAATACAAATATAAAGCTCTCAAAACATTTCGTTAAACAGAGTTTTGAAGAAGAAAAAAACCCACAATTAATATCAACAAAACAAAGCAACTTAGGACTAAAGTATATCTATTGAATTATAAGGGACTCAATAATAACTTTAGGTCAAAATAAATGTCGGAACTTACAAAAAAAGTAGATGCATCGAACTATTTTGGTAACAGTGAGTCATATGTTTATGGAACTTTCTTTTTCCGTATTGAAATGCGGTTGATAAAATACTTTGGAAATTAATTTACACATGACTATTTTGTATACACGGCTCAAGCATTGTCATTAAATTCACCCCGATGTGAAACTTTATATTAAACATTTTTTTTGTAATATATATTTTATTATTTTCATATCATTTTCAAATCTCATCTACAAATAAAGATGTACACACAAATTATTCTGCTATAAATCTTAAACATATGGTTAACCATACTTGTTATAAATTATAAAATACATTGTACAAAGTCAAATAACAGAATACAGAATACATCTGCATCGAGCTCTATTTTTTAATAATATTATTAATGTTTGACCATTTTTCTTTTATTCTTTTTGCTTTATTGGTAGAGCACAAACTCATAGAGACCATGTCAACCCTATAATAATAGTTAAGCCATTCAATTGCTTCAGCAACAGATGGGACTGTAAATCTAACTCTACATAAGTAAACATATCTCTTCAATATCAGAATACATGTATTTAGAATATCTTTAAATATGTGATAATTAACACCCAAGATTATACTTGATAAGGTTGGGAGAAAGCTTACATTACATACATCTTCTAACTTTTGAAAAAACTTAAGCCAGAATGTTCGAACGTATCTACATTCAAAAAAGAGGTGTATGTATGTTTCTTTAGTTTCTGTACAAAAAGTGCACAGTTCTGTTTCACTATATTTACACTTCATAAGTAAAATATTTGTTCCTAGAATTCTATGGAGTAATCTGTATTGAAATGCCCTTAATGTGGGATCTTCAGTTATAAGTAAAGGAAGACTAAAAAAATAATTCCATTCTTCGGCCACAATATCTATTCCCAATTTTATTTTCCATTTCTCTTGTATGCGTGATGGGGTTTCCTTTATTTTCTCTAGAAAAAATTTATACAAATGTTTTGATACTTTATCAACTGTTTTTATGGCGGTAACAATTTTGTGACTGGCAGTATTTAGTTTGATAAATACTTGTGAATGAATTATATTCTTCCATTCCTTTGGAAGAGCCAAGATTAGTCCATAGAACTCTAAGAAAGTTGTTTTTATATTATGATTTCTAATAAATTCATCATAATTGTAAAATTCTCCATTTTCCTTAATGAGATCATTTATTATTTTATAAAAAACTGTTTTTCCATCAATCATAATATTTTCATTTAAAAACAATGGTTGAGACAAGATATCACTTGGGGCTGTGGTCAGAGGTTCACACAGTGAGGCATATGATGAAATTACATTTTGCCAAAAAGGATTAAATTCTTTTTTAATTTCATTGAGTGCTGATTTTGATAGATGCCACATATTTTCTCCACCATTCATTTCAAGGTGATCTGCCAATAGAACTTTCCATGAGGAATAATTTGTGGGGTCTAAAACTTTTTTAACCCAGGATAACTTAAGTGATTTTATAAATGATTCAATATGTGGCATTTTTACCCCACCATCCTCGTAATTTGAGATAAGTATATTTCTTTTAATTTTGTCCCCTTTACCATCCCACACAAATCTGTATAGCATGGCTTGTAACTGCTTTAATATATCTGGGGATGGATCTGGTAAAACAGTAAAACATTGAATTAGAATTGGTAGGGCGAGAGTTTTCACAACTACAATTTTCCCATATATAGTAATATTTCTGAATGACCAATCACTTAAAAGATTTTTTACTTTTTGAATTTTTTCTAAATAATTATCAACACATATATCAACTTTTGACGAACAATATTGAATGCCTAGGAGTTTGAAATTTCCTGAATGGTTCCATATTATTGTTTTATTTGTGTTTAGCTCCTCACCACAGCCCCTTTTTGCCCCAATCCATATAACTTGGGTTTTTTCAAAATTAGCCTTCAAACCAGAGCATGAGTAAAACAAGTCTATCTTATTTAGAGCACTGTTGAGAGATTCTTCACTATCATCCAGGATCAAAGTCGAATCATCAGCATACTGACTGAGTAAAAATTCAGAATTTTTAATCTTTATACCATTGATGTTGTTGTCATATTTTATAGATGCACTAAGCAGTTCCAAACATAAAATAAAAAGATAGGGAGACAGCGGATCCCCTTGTCGTACCCCCCTCTCTATTACAAAAAAATCAGATAGATAGCCATTATTTTGAATGCAACTTTTTGAATTGTAGTAAAGAGTTGTGAACCATTTCACTATTGTGTCACCAAAACCTAGAAATTTCAAGGTTTCGCATATAAAGTTCCACTCAAGAGAGTCGAAAGCTTTTTCAAAGTCCAACAAAACAAGCAAGCCAGGAATATCTTCCTCATCTACTTTTTTCAAGAGGTCATATATAAGTCTTGTACACTCACCAATATATCTGCCTTTCATAAAGCCAGTTTGAGTTTCACTAATCAGGTGATCTAGGACTTTTTTAATTCTATTTGCAATACATGTTGATACTATTTTATAGTCTACATTAAGTAGTGAAATAGGTCGCCAATTTTTTAGAAAATGTTTTGGTTTACCATCTTTGGGTAGACAGGTAATAACACCTTGTGTTTGTGAAATTGATAATTTACCTCCTTGAAATGCTTCTTTGAAAGAACGCAGTAGGAAAGGATTAATGTCGTGCCAAAAATTTTTATAAAACTCAGTTGTAAAACCATCCAGACCGGGAGATTTTCCATTTTTCATATTTTTTAATGCATTATGAATTTCTGAGCTTTTTAGTTCCCCCTCTAAATTAATATTTTGTTCATCAGAGAGAATTTTGATAAATGGGTTTTCCAGAGAAAAGAAATTAGCTCTGTGTGTATTATTTATAATTGTTTTCTTAGATGAATATAGATTTTCATAATATAACTTTTGTTCCGCACGAATTTTTGCTTGATCAGTGATAGTTTCACCATTATCTAGAGTTAATTTTTGAATTACTTTTTCAATATAATTTCTTTTCTCTAGATTACAGAAATATTTTGTACTTCTCTCTCCTTCAATTTGCCATTTTGCTTTTGCTCTCATTATTGCCCCTTTTATTCTAGATTCTCTTAAAGACCTTAACTGAAGTTCAATACGTGTAATTTCTTCCCTTTTATCATTGATATTTTCATTATTGTTCAAATTGTTCAATTGACTTTCTAGTTCTTCTTCTTCCCTACTGCGTTCTTTCTTTTTAAAAGATGAATAAGATATTGTTTTTCCTCGTATCATCAGTTTTAATGTTTCCCAAAACAGTTGGTCTGAAATGGAAAATTCTATTTCTTCCCTATTTTCAGAATCAACTATTTTATATTGATCAATACAATCAGCAATACAAGTTTTAGTATTAGCAATAAATTCTTTGTCGTATAATAAAGCATTGTTAAATTTCCACGTCCCTTTGCCTTTTTCATTTGTATTAAATTGAATGGACAGAGATACAGGTGAGTGATCAGACCTATATGCAACACCAATATCACACGAGGTTATCAGTGGTTGAAAATCAGATGAGACAAGGAAGTAGTCCAGTCTTGCCTGCTTCTTGTTAGGTCCTCTCCAGGAAAACCTCTTTTTCTCTGGGTATAATTCCCTATAAACATCAACCAAATCTATTTCTGACATCATTTCATTAACCTTTTTTTGGGCTTTAGGATTATTTTTGTGCAAATAGTTTAAAGTATCCATATCATAACTTTATATTAAACATGTTATATAAATATTTACAATTGATAATGGAGCGTCTATAGTCTAAATCTGAGACTTTCTTAAGATTTTCTCAAGAACATTAGAGCTACTAGTATTACAATGTTCCATGTACATCGTATATTTTGATATTGATTGTTACTGTGGTGTTTTGTTAAGAAATATTTGACGCACATTCTCACATAACAGAAAACATAAATACTCTTCCAAACAAAGACGTAGAAGAAGGTAATACTTTTGAGACGATTCCGTGTTTAATAGTATCAACTTTGCACTCTTAGTTGATATCATATCTGTCATTTATTTCTCACTTGTTTTTAAAAGGAAAGTAAACCAGTATTGTTAACAAAATACGAACATGCACCGTTATTTATTAACGATTCATTACAGATAGTTTTTTAATCGCAAGGAATGTAAGATAGAAACACATTGAACCATTCTTGCAAGACTAATATAGCATATGGATAGTTCCGTTTTATGTAATACGAAATCTATATTTTTACGTCCTCGTTAAACCTAGTTATGCAGTAGTATCAAATGAGTAACAATAAAATATTTGAAAAAATACGTTGTGTGCACTTTTAAAATCATTTCTGGATACAAAAAAAAACGCAGCGGAAATGAAAAAGCCTCGTTTTAACAACGATTTTTTTTCTTTTGTTTGGCAAACGAACAAAATGTGTTTTAACATGTTCTGGTTCTTATGGATTTTTTTAAGGTTAACTTCCTGATTACAGAAAAGCCTATTAACAAATGCAAGTTCTTTTCAGTTGCTAAAGTAATACTATCTTTGATTTTTTTTATAGCAGTGTATACTATGTTCTTGATGACGAAATCAAACTCGGATGAGAGTCGCATTCTCTCCTTTGTAATATATGCGAGTTAAATTACTATCAAAGTTTCTGTTTTACCAAAAGGAGGTAAATGAGTTCAATTTTAAGATTATCAAAATGATATACACGGTTCCGTAGCAAGTTTGGCGTCCTTTTACAAGTGTTTTGGGATTCATTGCTGTAAATCCCTTTTAATTTTGGGCCTTGGGTTCTTGTACTTATAATAAATGTATCAAAAAGTATTGTAAAATTTTACTCTCAACTATGTATGGAAGATGATAGTCATTATGTTCATTATCAATGTTTCAATGATTTCTGAAATCATCTGAGGTGATAGAGATAATACAACAGAGATAAGAGAATGGTGCTATTGAAATTTGAGTCCTAGACCAGTAGTAAGTGTTCTCATATTCCCATTCTTGATATTAAACCATTATATCATATATACCAGTTATACTTTTACTGATTTCATTTAATAATATATGTTCTGACACTTTGATTCTCAGAAATGCAAAATAAAAGCAACGGAACAACAGAAACATTGTAGTGCAACAATAAAAGAACAAACATACATAATAACGAGCTATTTGAAAACAACAGAATTATCCCTAAATTGGTACAGAACATATTAAGATAAAATGGTGGATTAAATCTGGGTTTTGGCTAGCAATTCCCCCGCTTATATGACAATGATAAAAAAATATCGTTAAAATCACAAAACTTCATGAGAGGATTACAGTTAATGCATAACAAAGAAAAACGCTAAAAATAAATGATAAGATTATACATAACATCATGTAAACCGGACAAATAACAACGGTATCTTCCTTTATCGGCAGCCCAGAATACCTCAAACAGCGACATGTTGATGTGTCAAAATAATAATCTTATAAATCATATAATTATATGACACAAGATCCAGATTCACAATTATTGTCACTAGACTGATCCAGATAGTTATCATAATTGTGACGGTCTTGAAAGGCTATTTTAAATTAATGCTGTGACGACGTCATATATATTTTAGACTTTAAAATGCAAGAATTGTAAACTCAAACGTTAGGAGAGATATTAAATTCTTAACTCAATTGTTTTGAGCATGACCTAATAAAGTAATCTCTTTATATGCTGTTTGGTTGGGTTGTTAATTTCTTCTTCTTTATTATGTTTCAGTTCTTTGACTTACTAGTGACCTAGCTGTCATTTCCGCATATGTCCATCATTCATTTGAAACATTAAAATTTGTCATAAACAAAGCTTTCGACACTATAAAAAAAAATATACAGAAGCACGTAATAAAGTACATGCGTCCGAACGTATTTCTATCTTCATCTTAATCAGAAAGTTAAAGCAGAATATTTAAAAACGTCAAGGATGTATTAGAACCAAAACAGATGAAAAGCTATAGAACCTGATTTAAAGTACAAAAAAATCGCCAAATCATCTTTTATAGTCAACTTTGTCTTAGAGAGCTGAAATTTTATGTTCTATGCTATTTCAAACTAAATAAATTGACAATTTTTTGATTTTTTTTAAAAATGCGATTATACAAAATCAAGGCATCTTTATATGATAATAATACATTTAAAATTCGGCGTATTTATGGAAGATCATTTTATACTCAAGGGGATTGGGCAGGAGGACTTTTCTGACTATTATTTTTTTTTTGCTACGAGGCTTATTATATTCTCACTTTTCAACCCACGGTAGATGCCCTATTATTGACATGTTAACCTGATATGTCTGTTTGTTTTGTTCACACATCGTTGTCAATATAACTGAATTTTAATGCGACTGCCATACAAGTGAGATGATTAGATAGCTATAGATATAGGTTTGATCCACCATTTTTGACATTATAAATGTGACTTTTATTTTGTTCAGATAGCCACTTTGCATAAATATTAACTACTCATCCGATTAGTAGTGTGCTCTGATGTGTAAACAGAGGTGTATACCTGTACAAATCAGGAAGTAAAATATCCAATGTCAGTGCACCCTAGCTAAAGTCGATATAAAGTCGAGGAACACAAAACTTAGAGGTATGAACACTAATGTATATAGCCACGATACGTCCAGGTTAATGGGGTACTTGTTCTAAAATGCCTTTTGCATATCCATCTGGAACAAACTGAAACAAAATACTCTGTCCTGGTATTATGATATGCTGCAATAACAATGTAACCAGTAGTCTTTTTGAATGTCGGAAAGATAACAAAATGTACAATTTTCTTCTTCACAAATACTTATTCTATTGGATCTCGAGAGGAAATATAAGTAACCACCTCAACAGTTATAAATTTTATTAATGGTTGATTCACTTTCAATTCATATATGTAAATAATTGAATTCTGGATGAAACACGTCTTCTGATTGACTGACAGTGTATTGGACAAAATTTTCATATGACCGTGACAACATCAATGTATTTTAATGAATAACCCCGTCTTAAAAAGAAATTTAGAATTAAATTACAAGGAAACATTGTAATATTTTATGTCTAATCGAAATAACATAAAAAATGTAGTGCATACTTCAAATTTACACGCTACGCGGGTTATTCAGTATACACCACATTTTTTTATGTTATTTCTTCATAGGCAGAATTTTGTTTCACAGTCATTCCTTAATATTTTTTACCCGGCTTCAACTTATGAAGTAATATGTTGGTTTCTATATCTTTCCGTTTCTGTTTTTTTAGGTTTGAGGTGCACTGGATCGCAGATTACGTTTACATAAAGATGTGGTGTGATTGCCAATGAAATATCTCTCAAACAGAAACTAAATGACTTTATAAGTTGACACTTGTTCGGTCACTTAATGGCCTTAAACCATATACCAAATCCATACTGCTGAGTCAACTAAAACCCGAAATGACAAAATTTTAAAATTCAAACGAGAATTCTAACGACCTGTAAAAAATAAATTGATTGAAAAACAAATATGATATACAGTTGAAAAAATGAAAACCAATGAATAACAGCCTTATGATTAAGACTGTGGTGGGGATAAACATGTTTGATTGTGTTAAACTCATGCTCTAATATTGAATGGTGGTGTAACAGAATGACACAAGAATAAGTTAAAAAGGGAATGAATCATTGGATTATAAAGTCAGATATTAAAGCTAAAGAAAAACTTTTGTATACGTATGAAAGATGCCCAAAAGCATTTTGATAAAATGAAATACTCGAAAAAAAGAGTTAAACTTATACTCAAATGAAATACTCGAAACCTTTAATACGAGTAAGTCTATTTGCCTTATTGTATAGGTTGTCTATAACTTTTCATCGTTATTGGCTGTTCTTATGCAACACAAACATGATACATGTATTTGGAAAATATGTGTTGAGGATGATAGGATGTTTGCGTATAAAAAATGCGAAAATGGGAGGTTTTAACCACTTAAGCATACAAAAAAATAAAGTTTTCTTTATAATTTCATGGATTTTTAAAGGTAAATTATACAGAATGCCCCATCTTTATTTTGACGTTTATGATAAGTTCGCAAGGTTTAGTTAAAGCTTTATCATATAAATTTCAAATGCAATGGTAAAGAGCATTTGAAACATAAATTAGGTATAACAATAAACGTTTGGTCCATACGCAATTTTACCTAACGTTTATATATATAATAATTTTTCTCAGAATGACGTTAGTCTACCTCCATAAGCCTGGAAAGGTATTTGCAGGGCACATTAAATATTTTTGTTGTTTTGTCGTCACTAGACGTAATCTAAAATTTAAATCTGAATTAAGCCGAACTGCTTTCTTCTGTCAAAATAAGTTGCCGAATATTAAAAAGAACATTTAAAAAAATATGGTAAGATGGTTCTTTCCCTTTATATAAAAGAGGGACGAAAGATACCAAAGGGATAGTCAAACTCATAAATCGAAAATAAACTGCAACGCCATTGCTAAAAATGAAAAAGACAAACAGACAAACAAAAATACATATGACACAACGTAGAAAACTAAAGAATAAGCAACACGAACCCCCTAAAAACTAGCGGTGATCTCAGGTGCTTCAGAAGGGTAGGCAGATTCTGCTCCACATGTGGCTCCCGTCGTGTTGCTAATGTGATAACAAATCCAGTAAAAAGGTCTAATTCCGTAGGTCACATTCATGAAAGGGATATCTCTGTTAAAATCAACTGACCATTTTAATCAGTTCTATTATTAAGATCATATTAAGCTTCTCAATGATCAAAATTAGTGTTTGTCAAACTGCTATATTGCTATATTTCCAATGAAATTTTCCCTTTAACGTGTATGGATAAAGCTTTTTGAAATTTTCATATTTATGTCATAGGTAATATTTTGTAAGAATTTTATTAAAATTAAACAAGCCAAATTAATTTTATTCAAAGTAATAGGCATCACCTTTACTTTATATAAGCAATTGGAAACGTTCACGATATTTGTTCTCAAATTAACAGACGATTTTTTTTTCAGATGGCAAGTTTGAAAATAACTTGCGAATTTTGTAATACCTCAACTAATTAAATGGAAATGTGATGACTGCAACCTATCTCTTTGCAGACATTGCAATAATAAACTTCACACAACAACACCAGCATTGTTTGAACACAATGTTAAGGAAATAAAAGATATCAGAAACAAAGAAGGTGAAAATACCAAAACCTTTGATTTAAAATTGGTACAGTGTTTGCACCACATTGAAAAAAGTTGTTTTGCATATTGCAAAAACTGTAATACATCTCTGTGTACTGATTGCTTAGTGAAGCCAAACCAATACGATAAGTTGTCTGAAATAGTTTCCGAAAGAATGGAGCAGTTAAAAAAGGTCAAAGATAAAATTGAAGAAGATTTACTATTTTTTATTGATAATATGCTTAAATTGGAAACATTGAAAGCAGAAAGTCAAGAAAAATACGATAAAATAAAACGACAAGTTCTAATTAGGGAAGAGGAAATGAAAGATACTATAGCTAACAAAGCAGTTGCTTTAATTAAAGATCTCGATGATTGGTGGATACCACAGAGTGACCAAATTTCGAAAATAGAAGAAACATTGAAGAATGCTGAAGAAGATCTGATGCACAGAAAATCCATTATTGAAGAGGTGTTCACATCTGAGGATACGACATCTATTTTCTCAGCAGTAGACCAAGTGGTAAAAGATCTACCGATTAAAACCGTTCCTGAAATAAAGAAACCAGAATCCTTGAGGTTTTCAACAGAACATTCGACCATGAACCTACAAGTAGGGTCATTAATGAAAATACCAGAACTTAGAGTTGTTGATACATACAAATATGATGCTACTAACAAACTCGCCATCGTCAATGCAGATCTTCATGTTGGATTTGATGAATCGCAACAAACTTTAAATCTTTTTGTTTTTACCAAAACTAAATGCTACACGGTAAAGAGTGCATCTATTCGTAATAAAATAAATGACATAACTGTTACACCAAAGAAGTCGATCCTATTTACAGAAATAGGAACATCTTCGATTATTTACAAACACGAAGAAAACTCAGGAAAAGCAACATTCATAGATATCCATCCAAAGCATGCTTAAGCAATTCATGCAAACCCAAATGACGACAAATTAATTGTCGGATATATGAATCCTATTAATCACTTTCAGTTTGTAACGCCTCCAAAAAGTCATGGAGGAGTAATGCTACTCAATGAAGAAGGAAATACAATACATACTTTTAAACTAGAAAGCGAACAATTCAATGTTCCAAATGTTATTACAACGAATATTAACGGTGACATCTGTGTAATTGATACAACAAGCACAAACTGGGAAGGAAGAGTTATTGTTCTTGAATCATTGGGCAAGTTCAAATGGATGTATAAAGGTCATAACGAGATAAACACTGAACATGCATTCTCACCACGTGATATAGTAACTACATCAACAGGAGATATTTTTGTGTCAGACGGGAAATCTAGCGCCGTTCATGTATTATCCATGGATGGTATATTCATTACAAGTATTGGCGAAAAGGAAGGTATCCAGAATCCAATGGCTTTGTCAATTGACCATGAAGGTCGAAAGTTGATTGGATGTTCCAATAAACTATATGTTGTAGACATTAAAAATAATTAGACGCATAAGATATACATGTTCGCTCTAAAAAAAATTTAAATATTACAAAATTTTAGTGCATTTGATGTGTGGTTATTATGATCTATTATTAGCAAAAAACAAATATGAAGATGTAGTATGAGTGCCAATTAGGGAGAGATAAATCCTGCTTTGTAAAAATCATTCTGATTATTTTTTTTATCTAAAACTGACAATATCAAGATGTTTCATTTCTTGATTGACAACATATTTGTTACGTTCGGAGGACGTGTTTTTCATGGCATTCCCATTGGAACCAACTGTGTCCCCTTTCTCTCAGGCTTGTTCATTTATTCGTATGATGCTGATTTCATACAGGAAATTCTTAGGAAGAAAGAAAAGGAATTAGCAGTATCCTTTAACCTCCTTTCAATTTCACAGACGATGTTTATCCCTCAAAATTTAGTGACTATGTTGAACGCACCTATTCAGTGGAACTTGAGATGAAGGATACAACAAATAAGTCAAGTCTGCCTCATTCATTAAGCTTGGCTGTCCCTCTGGTATGTATAATTCGTCCCTCTTTCATTGACCTTCATCTAGAAATTGACAATAAATGTTGGATGAAAACAAAACATCATGATAACAAAGATGAAATAAGCTTCCCAATTGTGAACTTTCCATTTTTGATGAAGCATTATTCCAGCAGGGCCTGCATTTGGGGTGTTGATCTCCCAGTTGATGCAATGCTCAAATGTCTGTATTTCCTATTATGATTTCCTTGATACAGGTTGCCTCGCATAAGGAAGCTGTTAAACCAAGAGTTCCAAGTGATGAAGATGAAATCATCCCTTTGTAAATTTTACGGACGCTATCACAAGTTGGCGGACTGTTACGGAATATCCGTTTCCCTGATGATATGTTCCCGTCCCCTTTTCCCAAATGAGACATTACGAATTAGACTTATTACGGTGTTAAATATGGGCAATTATTTTAATGTGGAGCAGATTTGCTTGCCATTTCGGAGTACCTGAAATCACCCCCATGTTTTGATAAGGTTCGTTTTGCTCAGTTTTCTATTTTGTGTTTGGTGTACTGTTGTTTGTCTGATAAAGTACTTAAATCGAAAAGGCCTACATTCATGAAAAAAGGAACTATCGATCCTGGATAATATTATTCCACGGCACTTTTCAGGAGAAATAGAGCAACCTTCATGAAATATGTTTGATGTGAGAAAATTAAACGAGATCGGATGTGGGGGAGTATGAACTCAATTAGACTGTTCTTTCACTTGATTATACAACTGTCTATTCGGAGATTGGGTGTGATACATCTTCTTTTGAAAACTTATTTACCTTTACTCTATAATTCAATAAAGTTGATTAGCTCTATCTTAATTGATAGTTCCCATATAGATATAGACTCAGTTCCCACACGACAAAAGGATTTAATTACATAATATAAAGCTGTAGATTGATTTCTTATTGTATAACCAGTGCATTCATCGTTGATAATAGTACGATGATATATTTTATAACGGCATGTAAAAAGTATTATCGTCCATCCATTAAAGGGAAAATCTACTCGTAAATAATCGAGACGAGACATCACTTCAAATATAAATCAGTAACTAGAAATGCTAGGGACGTGACATTTTTTCGTATTCTTTTTTTTTTTGTCTGTTGCAGTAAATATTAATAAAGGACTTATTATCATGGAACTGCTTCTAAATCTATGATTCCTGACCCTTGTTCTGATAGATGGACATCTACTAAATTGCATTTTCTCTGAACATACCTTTTATTACAGGAAAAGATTCCCGTTACTGTATTTCGTAAAACCGATCGATATTTTTTGTCCTATATGCTTTCAAACGTTGTTAATCATATTGTGTTTTTAGTTTTATATTTGTTTTATCCGTACCTGACTTATGAGAGTTTTGTAAAAGAAAAGGGCGTCTGTCGTCCAAATGTATAAGCTTGGTATCTCTAAAGAGATTTTATTACTCAATAAACTATGCCTTTGCTGCTGTTTTAAACAAGATAAGCGTGTTTTATGACTTTCTGCCTTCGTTATTTTTTAAGTAAGTATCAAGTAAAATCACAAAACTCAGAACTCCGAGGAAAATAAAAAAGAAAAGTGCCTAATCAAATGGCAAAATCAAAAGCTCAAGCACATCAAACGCATGGATAGGAACTGTCATATTCCTGACTAGGTACAGGTAAGTATGGTAAGCTTGGCATTTAATTGACTTGCAAAGAGATCATTAACAGCAAAAAATCATCAGAGAAACTAGGATGATAATTTTTAATTGACATGTTTATCTATATTTCAGAAAACAAATATTTATTTAAACATGTTATATCAATTGATTGTTTTCAATTTGTAGATTTATGAGTATGATCATCAAGAACACTTCAGACCGAACTCGTGTTCATTGACAAAGTAAGGGTAATGTATAATGTCAGTAGTACTTATCTATAACACGAATTATTTTTGAGAAAAATAAAGATGACAATAACATAAAAAAAACATCATTCAAAGGAACACTAGTACAGTTGTGACATGTATTTTCCTTGATCTGGTCATGATTATAAAGTAACTGTTTACATTTTTGTTTTTAATTTTTCGAAACACTAAGGTGTTCCTAACTCAGGAATATATCACCATAAGCCGTATTTAGTAAAACCTTTCGGAGTTAAGGGTCCTCAATGCTCTTCAACTTAATATTGTATGTGGCCTAGTTTATTAAAAACTTTTATTAAAAAGCAACAGTATTCTACTTTAATAAAACTTACGAAGAACATGCATATATTATCTTTGACCACAACAGTTAGTTGGCAAACGTGGGAGCTATGATTCGGTTGAACAGAAATTTGAAGTGAAAAAACCTATCAGTTGAAATAAAACAGACATGATAGACAACACTATAGTCAAAAAAAAAGACACAAACAACTGTCACAACCATTAGTAATTAACAGAAACTACATAGTGCGCAATACAAATGTTCTGCCAAATACCGTGTATTTTGGAATTCGAGCGTCTCTGGTGAGTCTATTGAAGACGCAACGCGCGTCTGGCGTAAATACAAAATTTAATACTGGTATCTATGATGAGTTATTTACAACCACTGGGTCGATGCCACTGCTGGTGGAGTTTTAATTCCCCGAGGGTATCACCAGCTCAGTAGTCAGCACTTCTGTGCTGACACAAGTTATCATTGATATGGTCATATTTATAAATTTGCTGTTTACAAAACTTTTGAACATTTAAAATACTAAGGCTTTTCTACCTCAGGAATAGAATACCTTAGCTGTATTTGGCAAAACTTTTATGAATTTTGGGTCCTCAATGCTCTTTAACTTCGTACTTTATTTGGTCTTTTTAACGTTTTTGGATTCAAGCGTCACTGATGAGTCTTTTGTAGACGAAACGCGCGTCTGGCGTAAATACAAAATGTAATCCTGTTATCTATGATGAGTTATTCATGAGTTGTAAGCATCGTTTCTTTGATAAGTTTTTATAACCCCTAGGTCAATATCACTGCCACTTCTATAAGTCATGGACTCCCTATGAGATAGCAGTTTGTACAGGGTTTTTCGATCCGTAAGTCTCAGATCTTGAGATAAGAAAATGCTTGACTACTCTGCCAGTAAGTTTACCCATGTGATCTTTTTATGTTTTCTATGTTTTCTCGGATTGTTTATTCATAACTGAATAACGAGATTGAAATATTAAAAAAAACATTCAGAAAAGTTACGTATAATGGCGGATGTATTTTTTTGTATTGTTTTTATCAAATGCATCAATCAACTCATCAACAGTGACTCACACCCGATTGTAGTGATATTAAATTATATGTGATATCAATATCAAACTGACGGTTTTCTTTAATACTTTTTTGCAATCATTATCTGTTTTTTGTGTCCTTCTGAAGTGTTTTAAAAATGTATCACTAGCTTTGGTATAAATTAAACCGACATAATATTTAATGGAGAATAAATGAGGGTGTCAGTAATTTACCTGCAATGTTAGTCTAAGACATGAAGAAATCAGAACGTATGTACTAATATCTAAATAACAGCATTATCTTATTTAAAGAAGGGCATGATGTCATTACAATTTGATAAATCGATTCTTTATATAGTAATGCAGACGTTTGTTTTATTTTGAAAAGACACACAGAAAGCAAGTCTAAAACAACGTATTATTATGTCGAAGCCTTTTTCAGAACACAAATACAAGTTTTTTTTTAAATAATTTCATTTAAAAGATAACAACCACCTTGATATTGTACAAATGTATATACAAATGCATATAACATAACAGCACAAATATATCAAAATATTAAAACAGTTAGCAGTGTTATTTCTAATATAATTGTTACTAGGATAAACGATTTCTGTGTGCCCAGGGGCGGGTCCAGGTAAGGGCGTAATGGGCGTACGCCCCCCCCTCCCCTTTAAAAAAAAAAAAAAAAAAAAAAAAAAAAACTATCGTTATAATCTGCTAGTATTGTATTGAATGATGGCAATTTATCATATTCATTAATTAAACACATACTCTGATTTCTTTTTATACGGATTCCCCAATTTGATGGGTCATCATCAACCGTAAAATTTCGTTTCTCGGAGTCCGGCGTGTTCGACTCTGCGATTAGTATCCATTGTTGTTGATGTGATAAAGAATTCGCAAAGATGTCGATGTCAAAAACAAAACGTCAAAAGACCTTAAAATCGTATCAAGGTGTCTTGGACACCTTTTTTAAACAACCAAAACGGTAAGTAAATCAGTATAATACATGAATTTTGGTTGTTTTGTGTGACACTAACTTCGATTCCCCATAGCCATTCTAAATATACCGGGGGGGGGGGGGGGGGGCGTATATTACTATATATACGATACTGGGTATATTCTGACAAAAGAGGTTGTATTTTCAGCTAAATTGTCCAAGTCAGGAACCGTTACATTAGTGCAATTCTCAATTATTTTATGTTTTTAAGCCAAAAAAGGTCAAAAAAATTTTTATTCTACGCCCCCCCTTTCAAATATCCTGGACACGCCACTGGTGCCGGATGATAAACTGTACAAAAAATCTTCATAAACAGCGCTCGATTCTAAAACCGACTATGGGATGCTGAGATGGTACATCCGTCATGTTTAGAAGTAGGCGCTACTATCTATCAATCTTCACAACCTATTAAGAAGTGAGCATGAAAGACTAAATAAGTCCATGTGTGGTTACTGATTATTGAATATATTAATAAAATGTAATTGATAAGTGATTTTTAGAATATATTTTTAAAAATCCATCTGCACTTTGTAAAACGCAAAAACCACAAAACATAATGCGTAATATCCGGTTTGTTTGAGAGTACAGAAATTGAACAATATCAATGTTGATCATCAGAAAGTTACTTTGGTTACATCCGAAGGTTTAAGGTTAGTGTTAGAAAGTGGTGAACGTTTTAAAAAGGCTATAATTGTTCCTTTGGTCCACGAAATCCTACCTTTCCGCGTCAGCCTCTATATGAGATACAAGTTCTTCAAATAATTTTTTTAAAGCACTTATAAATGTATATGAATATGCATCAATTTATCATAATCATGTTCTGAAGACCATCTCAACCTCACTAAAAAGACCAATAAAGTCATAGAATTTCATTTTTGACATTTTTTTCTACCTGCATTGCATGAGACGTATTCATTTGCGGACATTTTTTGAGAGTTTCGTCTCACAATAAGATGTAATATTTGTATTCACTGTTATCAAATATATAATGTCCATGGTTAATTTATAGATAACACAGAAAGTATAGCGTAGGACACAATGACTTTCACATAAATATGAATGCCAATGTGACAACAATCCGTCAGGGACCAAACGACGAGCATGTAAACAACTATAATGTATTGTAGGGATCTTAACAACGAACAAAACAAAACCATATAGTACACTGTCATATGGCATATGAAAATGTATAAAAAGTCATGTTTTAAGGATGTTCGATTGTTATGTTTTTGAATTTTTGTCAGATTTTCGGAATCTTCTGGCTTTATCCATTTGAATGCCTTAAAAAAAAATTGCCAATTGACCCCTATCTTTCTTGTTAGAAATCTTTTACATGTATAATAATAAGCCATCTGTAAAAGTCTTATAAAATCCTTGTTATCTTTTAATGGTTTTTGAGCACTTAAAAATGTCAATGATAAAGCTATGAAAAATCAAGAGAGAACATTTCCCCGCCAAAATATCAATGGCTTATATCTCAAAAACAAGCACATTGACCTTTATATTTTTTTGTGCTCTTTTGATTAATAATCCTCTATCAATATACACTGGTGGTATGAAAAGCTAGTTATTTTGAAACTGAGTAGCGAACCTTCTTAAACGAAATAATACTCATTAGTTGTAGAGACCATTCACGTTGTTGAAATGAATGTTGATCACAATGAAAACATACTTAAGGTATACCACACAAAGCCTTTATAAAATCATCGATTTGGTTTAGTTGCACATGCTAATTAAGGCATCACTAACACATTGCACGTTGAATCACGTTTGTCACAAACCACTTTGTTTAATTTCACGATTTTTTTTTATATAGAATGAATACCTACGTTAATTTGTAATATATAGCTTTTTAACTTGATTTGTGCCGACATATTTTTCAAACATTGTTTTCTTTTAAATTGTTCAAAGAGTGTACACTTCATCGATTATGAAGCCCTATATAACGATAGACGAAAAATACCAAAGGGATATTAAAGTCGCAAAGTCAGAAGAGAACTAGCAACACAAAGGTAAAAACACGAAAAACAACAAAAAACAACTAATTTAACAGTCTACAAAAAACAAGACAAAAAAACTAAAACTAACATTAAAAGAAAAAGTGTAGAAACATATGAAAAAGGAGAAGACAAACGAATCTCTAAAACATCTTCCGCGGCTCCTCGATAAAAAATTCTCAACGTAAAAAAGATTTCCAAATGTTATGAATGAATTTTTAAAAAGTCTTTTAGGTATGTTATACATTGATATAAAATAAGATGAGATAATTCCGTATATAGTAGTTTGTGATCATAATTTACAGAGACAGTACATATTGGCCAATAAAATCAATGTAGATCCCAAAATAAAGACGTGTTATATACGAGGAACATCAAAGAAGTCTTCTTCACAGAGATTGGAACATTATTCATTGTAAGAGTGGGAAAATAATTGATTACTATGCACTGTTCTTTTAGGCTGTTTACTAAAATATCTTGAAGTACGATTTTAAGTATCGACTTGAATGATATACAAAAGTATAACACATTTGTACCGATTCCAGTGTAGGTGAACTTTAATTATCATAAGATCAAAAGCTATGATAGCCAAATAAAACAGCAATGGTAACTACTATGATGCTTCAGTTCTATTTTCTTTTTCAAATACTTTTATGACAACTCACTTCGATAAATGTTTAGACAAGTCCAAACAACAAACAAACAATGCGTGGTATGAAATAGCTTGAACATTCCTGGTGACTTACATCTCAGCAATCCAATTTTTCTTTGTAAAGTGCGCGTTTCTGAAAATATTCCACAAGGATAGAGGGACTTAAGACCTAAACCGTCTTATATCAACTTTTGTAGGTAAACTAGTTTAAATTTTTCAATCTACAAATAACAAGATATAAACTTTAAATAAAATAATGTATTTCATAAAATTATACCGAATTTATGGACAGCAGTTATGATGTACCCTCAATGATTCCAAATTTCTGGAAATGTAATTGACAGTACAAATATTGAGAAATCATATTTGACTGAATAATTTATGGAAACTTATGTTAACATTGGACAATTAAACGTTAACTCTTAAATGTATCATACACTTCGACTTTTAAAAGCAAATAACAATTCAGTTAGAGACGTTTACATTTCTGCATTCGATTAAAGAAAGGTAGAATATTTAAATGGAGAGTAAAACTCCAAAACGAACAAATATAGAATGGCTAAACGTCCGAAAAACAGTCAAACGACAAAACATAATCTACAAAAACAATTGACGTATAACAAACACATCCTTTTAAAAGTTTACTATATCATGTAAGTACCGAATTACTGACTACTGAGCTTATCATCCCAATGGTGGAAAAAAACCAGCAGCGGTATCATACACAGTGCTTTAAAAAAATCATCAACTCTTCCATATAAGGTTAACTTTGCCTGAGAGAGTAAAAACCTTTCTCAATATGTACATCATGTAAATACCAGAGTACTGACTTATAAATTGATGACAACAATTTGAAATCAAAAGAAGAAATGAGCAACAAACTTAAAAAAGAAGTGATTTTTGAATCACAACCTTCTATAATACAAATTTGGTATGAACCACAACCTTCTGTAATACAAATTTGGTATGAACCACAACCTTATATGATACAATTTTGGTATGAACCACAACCTTCTATAATACAAATTTGGTATGAACCACAACCTTCTATAAAACAATTTTGGTATGAACCACAACCTCCTATAAAATAATTTTGGTATAAACCACAACCTTCTATAAAACAATTTTGGTATAAACCACGACCTTCTATAAAAAAAATTTGGTATGAACCACGACCTTCTTTAATACAAATTTCGTATGAACCACAACCTTCTATAATACAAATTTGGTATGAACCACAACCTTCTATAAAACAATTTTGGTATGAACCACAACCTTCTATAATACAAATTTGGTATGAACCACAACCTTCTATAAAACAAATGAGGTATGAACCACAACCTTCTTTAATACAAATTTGGTATGAACCACAACCTTCTATAAACAATTTTGGTATGAACCCACAACCTTCTATAAAACAAATGTGGTATGAACCACAACCTTTCTAAAACAAATACATATGAGCCACAACCTTTCAAAAAAAAACAATTAGATATTAGCCACAACTTTACTAAAAGCTAGTAAGATCTGGGTCACAACCATGATATCTAAAAGACAACTAAACGTTTTATTTTTTAATAAACTCACACTAATGCTATTTTGAAAGTTCTTGTTGAAGGTTACGTCTGATGTAAGAAGTTTGAAACATTTGACTTATGACTAGTGAACCTCTTTCTTTTTATCCAGCTTGTAAATAACAGTGTTAGTAAACAATTCAATAGTGCCCAAAATAAAGAGGAATCAATAACAAAATACCATTAGTAGATAATTGTCGGTATTATAAAACTAATTGCAAAGATAATATTATGCAACATGAAGCGATTCACCTAGAATTAAAATCATGTTTCACCCTCCACCGTTTCCTCAGAATAAAATTGCTTAATGTTCTATGAAATAACTGCTTTTTTACATTTTATTTACATAACACAAATGTGAATGAATTCTCCCATGATATCAATTTATGTATATTAAATATATCTCTAATAGAATTTCATCGTTTCTTCCAAAGAGGAATTTATTTTTGAAACTAAATACTAATTGCAACTGATAGACAACCTTGACTAAGGGTATCAAATTCATATTAAGTTTTCAGAAATTTTGTTCTTCATTATCAAATGAAAAACTATCTATGATGATTAATCGATAGATTTATACATGTTCATGTCTTAGTGGTGTATATAGTTCTTCACATGTGTTTATCTCTAAAGATAAAATTGAGAATGGAAATGGGGAATGTGCCAAAGAGACAACAACCCGACCATAGAAAAATACAACAGCAGAAGGTCACCAACAGGTCTTCAATGTAGCGAGAAATTCCCACACCCGGAGGCGTCCTTCAACTGGCCCCTTAACAAATATATACTAGTTCAGTGATAATGAACGCCATACTAATTTCCAAATTGTACACAAGAAACTAAAATTAAAATAATACAAGACTAACAAAGACCAGAGGCTCCTGACTTGGGACTGGCGCAAATATGCGGCGGGGTTAAACATGTTTGTGAGATCTCAACCCTCCCCTATACCTCTAGCCAATGTAGAAAGTAAACGCATAACAATACGCACATTAAAATTAAGTTCAAGAGAAGTCCGAGTCTGATGTCAGAAGATGTAACCAAAGAAAATAAACAAAATGACCATTATACATAAATAACAACAGACTACTAGCAGTTAACTGACATGTCAGTTTACCATGCAATCTCTGGTTATTTCTATGGTTTAGGTTCGAACTTTGATGATGTAGGCAATCCCAGAAAAGTGGTTCTAATGCACGCAACTTAAAAGAATTGTTTTCATTTACTGGATCGATATTGTAACTGGTAGACTGTTAGTTCCCGACAGCATCTTCAGCTAAGTAGTCAAGTGCGTCTGCTCTTTGTTGTTAAATTAATAAATTATTAAGATACACCTGTTCCAGCTCCCACAGACAAAATTGAAATTAGATGCATTTGACATTTCCTTTGATCTCTTGTTTGGTCTGTGTAACGTTTCTACATATTCATATATTATTATTGTTAATTCTTATTACAGAAGCTTCGCTAATGTTTCTATCAAAAGAAATAGTCGGAGAAAAATCAAATGGTATATCCGATTTTTTCTCTTTGTTTTTTAGATTGGAAATGACAACGACAGTTCAACAGATCTGGAAGGCGTAGCTGTCGTTAACACATTAATTGTATTTGCCAAAAAGATCTAAAAATCAAATTCACGTGAGTTCTGTTGGTATATCTAAATAAAGAATATATAGATATCGGATGGGTTACGATATCCTCCCGAAATTGTAAGAAGAATACTGTTCCATACATTAGCAATATGAACATCATATTTTTATATTAGTTTCTTTCAAATAATCGACACATGACGCTACATGGCACTTATAACCATGATTATCGGTAAAAGTACACAACTTTCATGGTTCATTTATTATACCCGTTTGAGGTTACTACATATGAATTTTGGAGTCAGTAGATTCTGCCAAAGTTAAGGCTTGGTTTACTCATTCTTATTCTGATTACAATCAATTTACTCTTGACAGAATTGTGATGTTTTGATATTACACTTTATTACACTACCTTTAGCATATCGTGGCATTTAAAAAAAAAGAGATTGATGTTCTAGTTCTATTGAATAAATACCGAAAAATGATATAATGTCAAACAAACACAACAAACATAACAAAGCCGAGCAACACAAAGCCAATACAATACTGGGGATGAGTTCATGTGCTGTGGATAGGATCTAAGTAACGAATTGTTTTCCACAAATTGCATTTCAGATATGTTCTCCATTTTATAAAAACTTGTGTTAATTAAAGTCGCTGTGCTTCTTTTAAGCTTTTGACATTATCGATGAGTTTTGATAAGTTATGAATGTTATTTGACGATCAAAAATGACAACTGCTACGCAATGGTTTTATATTGCTACGACTACAAATGCATCACATCAGATTTTTGTAACTCTAAATGTTTTGTTAATTTTCTGATACACTCACTTTTCAAACTTTAAAGTAAATCCATCTTAATAAATGGACACATTCAAACTAAAACACTGCAAGAAAAATGCTCTTCGAACAAATTCAATTACTAAAGAAAAAAAAAATACCGAACTCTAAGGTGACTTCGGACGGAAGGAGATCATAGAAATCTGACAAAGTTAAATGTTATAGTATCAACCAACTACACAAAAGGAAATACAAAACTGTCTTTATTCTCGACTTTGTATAGGCATTTCCGATGAAAATGGAGCGTTAAACTTACCACTTGTATAACATAGTTCCATTATATGGAGAAAATGGGGTGAGCAGACTAGAACATTCAATCAATATGATCTTGAATTATTTCATCATGCCTTACTCCTTGATGTCTGGTTTCCAAGACCTCGACATTGTTTATTTTGACCGTGAACCTTGTTTATCTAAACATAAATTATTAAAAATCTGCAAAGTTGATGATATTTATAAAGGAAAAATTAGTCAAATGTTTAAAATTGAGACTGGAAATGGGGAATATGTCAAAAAGACAACAACCTACTATAGAGCAGACAACAGAGAGCAGACCATAGAGAAAACAATAAATTTGTTTGTTATTCAGTAAATGAATCAATTATAATTGGGATTATATATATATATGTATGCAGCATGGTAGCAAATTATCATTTAATTCTTTAATTTCTCTGAGAATGCATGAACTTCCTGACCTACTAAGCTGTATCAAACTAAGTATATGATAAAAAGAGATTATTGATTGATAAAGACAGATTAACCTTATTCCCTGGTCAATCATGTATTGGAATACAAGCCAAAGTAATTTCAGAGATTTCGCTTACTCGACCAAAGGTAATAAATATATGGATTTCTTAAAACCAATAAATGACAATTTACATATAGCTTCTAAAAAAACTTTCACTAAAAATTTTATTCAACAATACCGAATAGAGAAGTCTTTGTCAACAGATCTAAAGTGAGACAAGTGTTTATACTAAATATGTAGCATATAAATCTGATAAAGACCCTATTTACAGTTTCGGCCCCTATGCTATCTCCAGCCTTGTTAAGTGGAAATTACCTCCCCTGAAACACTGAAAATTAAATATGTTCAATGTTTATCCCATTTTAGCAAGGGTGCTTTCAATTATATATTCATAAGTTCTGTTAAAAAAATTTAAAAAAAAAGTTAGCTGAAATAAAAACGAAACCCAAACAATCATGTAATGTTGTTATTTTAATGTTATATTTAACTTTGCCATAAAAGCGGGAGGTTTGACATGCCACAAAACCAGGTTCAATCAACCATTTTTTATTTATCAAAATGTTCTGTACTAAGTCAGGAAAATGGCCATTATTATATTATAGTTCGTTTCTGTGTGGGACATTTTAATGTTGTGTTTCTGTTGTGTCGTAGTTTTCCTCTTATATTTGATGTGTTTCCCTCAGTTTTAGTTTGTAACCCGGATTTGATTGTTTCTCAATCGATTTATGAATTTCGCACAGCGGTAAACAAATGTTACCTTAATTTAGTGTTCAAGTGTTTTCCTTAATAAGGAAACTAGTAGATCAGACCAACAGAGCTTGGTATGAAATGTTGCTATGCGAATAAATTCTTGGAGAATCAAATTCAATTAATGTATTTGGTGGCTGTATACTTGCTTATTATCAATATATATACGTAGCTCGATCAAACATAGTTAGTGGAAAAATTCCAAAGGAATCGATTTACATGCAGGCAAAGATTTGCACATTTAAAATTATGTTACGAACGAATTTCAAACGGACCTAAGTCCGATTTAAAAGTTGAACATGAATTGATCGAGGAAACCGCAAATTCAGGTACAAAAATCGAGAAGATTTCTACTAAAATTGTATTAAGATAGGAAAAAGATGTCTACTTGATGAGAATATTTGTTTAACCTGCACAGACATATTTTTATATTGCTATATTCACGTAAAGACACCATTTCCAATATTTAATTTTTAACGTGTCAACAGCAGCCTGATCTACTCGAAACTTACACATTGAAAAAGAAGTAGATTTTTTTTAAATTGTCACATGCTACGGACTTTGTGACACTCCCAAAATTGGTGATCTGAAAGATCTCTATTTTTTTTAAAAGTACACAATTTGTTCCATTTGTTTTTATAAATATGCAGCAAAGATTGTATTTTTTATTCATATTTCAGTTCACAATCTTCTAATGCAAATATCTCGATAAATACTGAACATAAAACATTGTGTATTTGCATTTGTATTTTAGCCATGCAGTTTTAAAATTATGTTTTTTTTATATTGAACAAACGTTTTTTTATATTCTTGGATATATTTTCTATTTCTTGGATTAGAATACCTTAGTTGTAATTTAAGCTTTTAAATTTGTTTTATATAAGCGTCAATGTTGAGTTTTTCGTAAACAGCGTCTAGCGTACAAAATTATAAGCTTAGGATATGTGATGATTAATTTCTATAGGAAGTCCCTTATATGACAATCTTTTTGATAAACCGGCATAATAAAAGACTTTCTACTAATAAAGATATGTATTTATCCTTGAATTAATGATATTACTAAGATATGAACAGCTGCTACATAACTTGATTATTTTTCGTGAAATTGCTCTATACATCCCACTTAATAATTTGAATGCACAAATCACACTTTTTTATACGTGAACACCATATATAATACAAGTTAGTTTAGATTTTAAACGATCACAAGGTCCGGTGTGACATTTTTGGTGATACATAACATATTTGATAACATCATTATACAGACAACTACGACATCAATAAATATATTTGTCAATACATTCGTTTAATTTGTTGATATTGTTGAAAGGTCAATGACCTCACAATTTAATTACATTAAAAGCAAAATATGCAAATATCACAAATAGAATGTATTGCTTACGTAATTGAATAGTGCAATAATCTAACAAACAATTGCCGACGATTGTTTTATTTTACCAACCTTGCCATTGTCAAAGCTAATTATGGAAATGCATGCAATGTTTCATATTGTATTTCCCTGTAAATCCAACAGACTACTTATGGTAATAAAACGGTCTGTCTTTTAATCATGTTTATTTTCATTGATCTTTTCCTACTATCAATTTGTATGAAATTAGTCCAGCAAAACAAAGATATTACTTGGTATGAGAAGCTTTTCTCAATTTTCAAATCCAAACGAGAAAAAAACCAGTTTGAGATATTCTTGTTAAATACAAATGTAGTTTACAGTTTTCAAGTAACGTCTAACTCGAGAACGTAAAATAATGGAATGAGGCTATCAATGTTCAAACTTCGAACAGAAAGAATTCAAATCAAGGTAACACACAAAAACAAAAAGGCATCTAATAAACTTTGAAGGGAGCGTGAGCGGGTGGGCGGAAAGGATGAACGTCTCCTGCTGCAAAATAAAGGCAACAGTATATAGTATAACGATGTTCGAAACTCATAAATCGACTGAGAAAAAAACAAATCCGGGTTACAAACTAAAACCAAAGAAAACGCATCAAATATAAGAGGAAAACAACGACACAACAGAAACACAACATTAAAATGTAACCCACACAGAAACGAACTATAATATAACAATGGCCATTTTGCTGACTTGGTCCAGGACGTCTCCTCCGGGATTAGGATACATTCATTAAATGTATAGAGGAGACTTCTATGGTTGTATTTAAGGAATTGAGACCGCGAAAACATGTCAAATATGAGTAATAATCCTGGTACTTTTGATAACTATTAAGATACAGACACATTGCATCAGTAAATCAAGCAAGGAGCTTTGCAAAACTGGTGTGTTTAGATTGCACAATACATAAATGATCATTGTATTGGTTTTGTCATATTGTTATATTGTATTCATGAAATTTCATCTATTTAATTTCAAAAGTGTAAACTACACGTACCGATGTTAAAATGAATAGACTACGATATAATGACAGAAAGTAGATTTCCTACCGATACTATTTTGGATATTAATATCCAGGGGACAATAACTCGTGGATAATTAAGCCGTAAACACCAACATTTGCATGGAATAAAAGAAAGAGTCATACTAACATAAAACAAAAATTTGGTCAATATTCGCGAAGTACAAGTTAAAGTCAATTTTTTTTCATGTTTTGTATAGACTTAGTATAAGAGAGATATGGTATATTTACAAAAAAGATGTACAATATATTAATCAAATAATACAATTCTAATGATTTCAAATGATGTACTGAAAAGATAGTGCATAAAACCGCGCCTAAGGTTTCTTTTCATTGAATTTTAATGAATTTGATGACGTTTTTTTCATATACCATAGATCAAGTTGTTTTTTAGGCTATAAGATGTTGTAGAGCTCGGTAAATTGTTAAGCGGGTGGTGAATTGAAATGACTTAGTGTCTTATTTGTGCGTTTTTTGTGAAAAACACTTTGGGGATTAGGGGGTAAGGGTTGGTATCGTTGAATCAGTTATAGAGGATGCTTCATATAAATATTTAGATTTTTATAAAGTCTTATTTGTATCGGGTATACACCATTTATAAGGAACTTAAAGGCGTTTAACGTTGAAACGATGTTTCCTTGAACATTTGAGGAAGAAAAAAAGTGCATTGATGACCACAAATTCTGAAAGGTTTTGCTGCATACAGCCAGAGGTATTTAATCATGGGGTAGAAAACCCTTAGTATTTCGAACAATTCAAATTTTGTTATCAGTTAATTTAAATTATGACCATTTCAATGATATTTTACGTCAATACAGAAGTAGCATACTTTGCAGTTGCATTTAACCTGTGATTGTAAATTAAAACTTTTCAAAGGAACCAGGCTTATAATTTTGTTCGAAAGGCGTGCTTCAAATAAATCTTCTGCAGAATAAAAATGTTATCATTGTCTGTTAAACAGTTTTGAGTAAATGTTCTGTTGTATTGCTCCGTCTACCAAAACCCAGTAGCTTGTTTGACGTGACGCCACAATCAAACTTTTTTTTCTTTAGATTTTGACATTCGCCTTTTTTAGGTATTTACTTAAATGCGATCTAATATAGTTTGCAATTATTCTTCAGAAATATAGTCATGTTTTATTAACATGTATTTGAACAGTCGACTTCGCAAAGCGATTAACGCAATTAATTATTGTAAAGAAATTTATAACTGTAGTAACTAGTATAATTTTCTATTGTATTTTAATGCACATCAAAAGTTGTTTGTCTTACTCATTGACATGTGTTATACGTCATATAAAGAAAAACGTATTGCATAGGGACAAAATAAGAAGCAATTATGGTGAAAGTACTAATATTATTAACATGTTGCAGTGAAAAAATATGATTTGGCTTTTTTTAATATAAGCAGTTAAAATTGCTTATTGAATATGCAAATATGCAGATGTTTCTTTTCATAGAACAAAACAGACTGATAGTATTTTATATCAACATTCTGTGTAACGTCTTCGTCAATATTTTCATATAAAGCCCCAACAGGATAGAAAAAAATAACAATTCTAAGAATACACCAAGAACACTAGGAATCGTTAAGAAATATTTTTGTAATGATTGGTATCTTGGGTCTCAATAATGTAGGGTAAATACAGGATAAGTGCTTTTATATTTCAGATATTACATTGTACATCTTATGAAATACACTAGAATCAATAAACTCGACAGCTTTGGCATTTATCATAAAACAGATATTCAAATCAATTATAAATGTAATACATCTAATGCTTAAAATCTTTTATTTTTTTTACCGTGCAATTATTGTTAAAAAAAATGATTACTTTGGCCATTCTTATGCAGCCGAATTTTTAATTTGATTTTAAAGTTGACCTAATTCGGTCTGTGTTTCTTATTTTAAAATTTTTGTGTTTAAAAGCAAATATTCATTTGCCCTTATTTTCTTTTCTTCTAATGATTTTAATTATTGTTATTTTACAGTTGCTCTTTTCTGATAAGCTCAATTCTAACGGTTGCTTTTGAATTGAGGAAATGGAAAATTGCATAATTTCTAGCATTTCGAAAAGGGAGTTTTCTTAATATTTTCCTTTGTTATAGGAAATAAATCATCATTGATCTTGTTTGCGTTTCTTCTTTAAAAGTATGGTGTATTGATAAGCACTGCTAACTTCTAACCAGCATATTCTAGCTAATGTCCAAATTTTAAATGTTGCTGTTCTTTTGAGTAAGAGCTGTTTAACGTCGAAAGTAATGCTGATGCAGTCAAAAATTTAGCACACGATGAATTTCGATTGATATAGTCATTTAACGTACTACCCTGCGGTATAACGTTCTTTTCATTAGTTGAAAGAATCTACTGAATGAAATAGCTGATTAATGAACATTAATGAACAGTAAACTTCGACTCAAATGTAACAACGATGTTATTGCTGTACTGATAAGTAAGAAGTGCAACATGTTTTGTTCCTGAAACTTTCAAATATGCCGAAACGAAATGCATTAAAACAAGAACTTATAAACGTTTACAGGTTATTTGTTTTAACTAACAAGCACATTTTATTCAAGGTCTAATTAGGAAATTAACTGATTGTGCCCTATATCTTACCTTCACCTTTTTCAACAATGTTTAGTTGCGAGTTGGTGATGCATACGTATGTATTTTACTTGATCATTTACTTGTTTGATGGATTTATTAAATTTTATGATCCAAATTTATGTACCTGAATTAAAATTTATCTTTTTCTAATAACCTATATTTCTTTATTGTTGCTTATTAAGTTTACAATCTTTAAAAAAAACCTTAACAGAATCAACAAGTCACTAATAAAAAATTAAGCAAAACTGAACAACCTGTGTAAACGATATTTGATTTTTTTTCGAATAATTTCTTTACGATAAGCTTTGAACATTTAAATGTTTTCTCATTAGAATAAATGAAACGATTGCGTTTTTTTTCCTTGGTTATTTCGATCACGTGATTCAAAGGGTATGAAATGAAAAGCTTATCTCTATTTATACATATATTATGACGGTCAATTTTTAAAATCTTGCAAAAAACCATGTCAAATACGTTAAGTTTATATTTATATAAATGTAAAAGATTGATATTTAAAAAATGTTGCAAAATACACAGATCGAAGTGCATTTCCATAATACTTCGACCTCGGTCGATATAATCTAGACACGTCTATATATAACGTATTGACCTCGTCAACAGTTCATAATTGAGAAATTATCTGCTGTATAAGATACAGCTCTTTTACGACAGTGTTAACTGATATCATTTCTGACATGATTACATATCGTCATTCATTGTTTAGTATTACTGTTATATGTGTCACTACACAAAAAGGAAACTAAAACAGATATAAAGGAATTGTTCCTTTGATTGGTGGTTACTTCGGAGCATTTAGTATGGCATGTACTGATTTCATTTCCAGTAAATGGTATCTTAAAGGACATGTCTTCCTGACAGGTGAAGCTTTACATGTTACTTAATACCAACATTAATTTGATACAACCAGGTCCAATCAAATAAACCATCATAAAAAACGACAGAAAATTTGATATATGATTATTTAAAGTATTTGAAAAGGTTATTGTGTCATGTAATTCTATGCAATCATTGTCTTCTTATCTAAGGACAGGCAAGGTAAACATTAAAAGAATATGCGACCTTGTTTCAAGTGAATGTTCAATTTAACGTTACTGTTACGGAGCGTTCCTTGATAAACGTGACATTCTCAACAAACATTTTTGAGGTTGTTGCAACTAATAGCTTGCTATCTTTTTTTCTAGTTGAATTCTAAATTCCACCGAGGGTGACCCTTCAAGTCATCTGGGATTGAATGTTGTGTCACTACCTTGGTTCACCCTTTGAGTCTATTATATATTTCGCAAGCAAAGAACAACATGTAAAGTACTGTGACTTGACGCATAAATATATATTATATTGTTTTTACGGTATTTATGCATTATTTTTGTTTACTTTTATATTTATTTACATATCTTTGTCAATGGTGCTTTTGTCTTGTAAATAATAAAAGTATTTTCAGATTTATTTTGGTTTTTTTTCCTTTTATGTTAAAAGAAGTATGTTTTACATTGTCATTTCGGGCCTTTTATAGCTGACTATGCAGTATGGGCTTTGCTCATTGTTGAAGACCGTACGGTGACCTTGTTATTTTCTGTCTTATTTTGGTCTCTTGTGGAGAGTTGTCCTATTGGCAATCATATCACATCTTCTTTTTTATATATAGTAAATAAATCATATTTTAGATAGGTCTTGAAAATTTATGCCTTCACCAATCTTTATTATACTCAAAAGTTATGTTATTTCATAATGATTAGATTTTATCTAGCATTTCGTTACCATAACAATATATAAATATGTATTTATAAATTATTGTCATGCAAAAATGATTGGAATGAATATGCCTTTCAAGAGAAGCCAAACCACTCTGCCAAAGAGGAAACCTTTCAGCTAAAGTTAAATTGCATTTCCGGTTTAGACTGTGATCACTAATTGCAAGTGTTAACGACAGGCCAGCAGACTTATTAACTCTAGGAGGCATATTGAAATTAATTACAGTCGACTTGAAAATCAATATTGTCCATATAAGTAATTGAATATTAAATTCAACCATTGAACATTGCAACATTCTAAATTCTGTCTCATATACTAGATATTTAAAAAAAAACTAGGCCTTAAAACGTAAAGCTGTATTCTCTCATCCACAAACTAATATTTACAAACTCTTAAAATAAAATGGGCTTAAAATTGTTGTCTCATTGTCAATCCTACCACATCTATTTATATATATTTTATGGATAAAAATTCTTCTCCATTTGATACACTAACATCTATCGAATGGCCTAATGTATTATTCAAGCCAGTGTAATGAACTCATTGGTTATGACTAATGGCATGTATTGAACTTGAACTTAGGAGAAGAAATATCTGGTGAAGGACCGTAGAGCCAAAGATGTAAAAAAAGACACACATGTGTGTTAGAAGACTGTAGCAGTAGTGGACTATCTGAGTAATAAAATGCAACGTTTTTGTGATTTCAAAATGATACCACAGTCATTATAAATGCACCGCAGTATTGATTTATATTGACACATTGAGTATTGTAAGTTGTCGTCCTTTCCAGTTTCAACTCACTAAAACTTAGTGTGCTTCCATTTTTCGACGTCATTGTAGTCGTGTGATCTTTACCTTTTTCGATTGTGTTATATTCCCAATCGCACCACATTCACTGCGTTGTGACACGAAGTATGGTATATGCATATCAGGTGACGCTTACTTGTTCAAATAATCTTGTCTTCTCCGTTCTGGTTTGATGTGTCAACATCAGACGTAATTTTTTTAACTTCGCTAAGTTTGCTTTGAATTATTTTAGGAGATTTGAGTAGCTAAAGTAATGAATTCAGTATTTTTGTGATTTTACTTATTATGTTGAAAATGTTTCGTATGCATTTCTCTAATAGTGTATTTTTATCGATGGTTTAGAGTGCTTTCAAACCAGTATAAGGAAGCCTTTTTTATTCTGTCGTGTGATTTAAAGGAGAACATAACTTCTAAACATATAGGTTAATTATAATAGCAACACAACGTGATCTGCCTGTCAAAGTGCAGGCACCATGTTAATGGTTGTCTATAGTTAAACTTTTTTAATCCTTTAGGGAATATTGTGTTGATATTGTCTATAAAGTTTGACTACGATTTTTCTGTACTTGCAGTAATTAAAAGCCTGAAATATCACTTATACAATTGACTGATGTTTACAATTGCTAAATGTTTATTGGTTAATGTGTCCATGATTTTGTTTTGTCTAATTTCTTCTAACCTCTTTGTATGCTTATAGACGATCATTTTGATAATGTTGATCTTTTGCCCCACTCTTTTGAAATTTTGAAATAAATTTCTCACTGCGGAAATTCAAATGTAAAAGTATCATATGTTTGTTGAATACTGATTGAGAGGAAGGTAGGTTTTTATTACTTAAGATTGGAAATTGATATGCCGTTTGAGATACAGCAGGATAACATTAAATTGAGTATGGAAATAGAAAATTTTTCAAAAAGATAACAACCTGACCAAAGATCAGAAAACACAAAATAATTAAGAATGGAAATTGGGAATGTATCAAAGAGACAATAATACAAACAAAGACAAACAAAGACCAGAGGCTCCTGACTTGTGACAGGTGATAAAATACGGCGAGTAAAACATGGTTTATGAGATCCAAACCCTTCCCTATACCTCTATCCAATGTACAAAAACAAACACAAAGCAATACGCAAGTAAAGTTATATATGTTTATTAGTGATGCGAAATTATTAATTATAAAGTTTATAATTACTAACAAGTCTTAAAAGGGGAATAGCAAGTAAATGTACAGCAACAGGACAGGTATACTTTTCTAAGGGACGTAAAGGGGTGTATCTGCATGGAAGAAAGCGTAATAAAATTGACAATTCACGATGAACGAACAATTAAAAATTTCTTGCACGTTGATTTTTTACCGATTTCACGAAACACGGTAAATAACGAACATTTTTTACGGCTGCACGTGAAATAGAAATGGCAAAACACGATGCACGAAAATAACCCTTTACCACCCTAATTTCTATGGACGAACAGAAACAGCTCATACGAACACTTAACATTTGAACTTGAGCTTTTTTATTATACGCAAATTATTTCTTATATTGGTTTCCGCTGTTAAGTAGTTAAAGACCTCTTACACTCCGTGTGACATCCCCTCATAATGACAGTCATTAATCATTGCTTATTCTGACAGTCATGTCTTTATGAACTGACCATCCATTGACAATATTCTAACCAGATAAATATTTTGGGGTTAATCTATATTGTTCTGACCACTAATCACATTTAAATTCAGTAATTACCAGGAAAGATCTTAACAATATCCGGTACTTGGAATCTAAGTCGACTTTATAATTTCTATTGATGGCTCTTCACTCAAGTTTAATTAATCATCATTTTCACATTTTCTTGACAAATGAAAAGAATACTATTAAGCAAAAAAGAAATTCTCAATAGCTTTACCAGTGTGAATAAACTCATTATAGATACCAGGCTGTAACTTTAAGCGACAGAAACGCATTATCTCTACAATAAAGTTAAATAAAAAAAATATCGAAATCCAAGGAAAACTCAAATTGTTTAGTCATTTATCGAATTTCAAAATCAAAAGAAACAAACGCATCAAGAAAGTAAAACGGAAATTAAGAGCATTGAATATGACATCATTCAGAGCTCAGACCTTATATTTATTATTTCTATCAGATGTAAGGTTTATAAGACAACCTTTGTAACATCTTTTGATAAGTGGATAATTATATATTGATACCCTTTGACTTTATAATATTGGATTATTAAAAAAACAAACATTCAGAGAATCGTTTTTACAATGCAGTCGTTCAAACCGAAGGTTATTTCATTATTTGTACCGTTCAGATTATCCTAATATCGCATTAAAACGATGTTTTTTGAGGTATGTGTTGTTTTACTTTCTGTCTACCAGACATTTGATTATATCAATAATTCAGTATGGCGGTTCAAACCATGTAATTTGTAGATTGTAGGAATAAAAAATTGTTATACAATGGTTGAAATAGAAATAGAAACATTACAAAGGTCAAAGTGGAAGTTAATTCTAAATTGGCCAAGATCTAATAAAATCAATATATGTGTACTAAGATGACTTCTATGAACTAGTTATAGACACTTTCGTCCTCTAAAAGAAAACAAAATAACAAGAAATAACAAAAACGCAGCACAATTGTTAATTCTTACTTTTGTCGTTTAAAAAAGCCAAACATAAACCCTCGCACAATTAGTAAATCCCAATCAAACTGTATCTAATAATAATTGAATTAAGCAATATTGAATACAGCACGGCATACTATTGAAGAAATATCCGTTGTATATTGTTAGAAACATTAAAAGCAGCTCATTAGAAATGACATGTGTTGGCCACATTCTAGTTACGGACATCACGTAGAGTTTGGCATGTTCTACTCTTATTTCTTTTTTTTTTTTGGTTCTTCAACTTCTTTCAGTAGTTGCTGAATTATATTATCAGAAAGTAATGTCACAGATCTATATATCTGCACTAACCAATACTTAATTCAAGAATTACAAAGTTGTCATTAGTCATACCTGGGAAAAGTATTTCTAAC
Organism: Mytilus edulis; assembly: GCF_963676685.1. Classification (NCBI taxonomy): domain Eukaryota; kingdom Metazoa; phylum Mollusca; class Bivalvia; order Mytilida; family Mytilidae; genus Mytilus; species Mytilus edulis. Next base: position 21,669,264 of record NC_092347.1, on the reverse strand, counting down.
GTATATATGATCCTTGTCATACGATAATAATGTATTACATTTTCTGTCATTATCTTGCTGCTTTTAACATCTTTCTAATTTTACGAAATTCGAGATAATTCTAAAGGAAATAAAACATTTGAACTTCAAAATTCTTGGAATAAAATAATTAAATTCATCTCTTGAACAAATAATTTCTTGAATGAAAGTCTTTCTTTACTGTCAAATCTATGTGAATTCGTTTTGATACTGTTAATCTAAATGCAGGAAAATGACACTTTTAAAATTCGGGTATTATGTCAGTTACTATAAGTTAATGCCATATAAGTTGCAGGTTTTACTAGCTTTAAACAATGCTTAACAAACCATATTCTTTAAAAATGCTTGTACAAAGTCAGGAGTATGGCAGTAGTTTTTCACTTGTTCCGATGAGTAATAGGATTTTGAATTAGTCATTTTGTATTGACTACCCCTTTTTGAATTTGAATCTATTTTTTTTTATCTTTGTCAAACGCTTTTTATTTTGAAAAGGAAGACCGAACATCCTTAATATAAATATTTTCCCAATGTATTTATTTTGGCTTTCAAGTTTGTCCAAGGGCTTTCCGGGTAAAAGTTTATCACTTGGGAGAAAGATCTTTTTTATGTATCATTTGATTTAATGGAGAAGGTCAGACAGCAGATCTTTCAATATTCACTAAACGACCAGTAACATGCAAAATACATTTACTTTAAATCTGAACAGTGTCTCACAGACCCATCAAAACACATTATACGATCTATACATTTATAATCTATAGACATATTTATTATATACGTATACATCTTCTAGTTCTGTGTAGACCCGTTGATTAATATACGGACATGTTGAAATAAAAGTACTGCAGCATTAATCTTCTATGACAACCACGTATATGAAAAAGCTAATTCTTCCAATGACTGTAATGTCAAGCATACCATTTTTCTATCGCATACGTCAAAAAGACCGCTCCACGTATTTAGATTTATCAACGCATTGAGAATTATAATTATCTTTATCTTAGCAAATATGGATTTTGTTACTGATTAATAGTTATATATATTAATTTACTCTAGTACATTTAATAATGTAAGGAATGATCTAAAAGAATGAAATAAATGAATAAAAGATGCGAAAAACAAACACCTTAAGTTAAGTCCTAAATTAAATGTTTTGAATGTTGATAAAGTTTAATAGCAGAATGTATATTGCTATGATTTGCCTATGCGGAACTTTAATTTGCTTTATAAATATTCATTGTTTAATTTATTCCGTTCTACGTCTAGACATATCTGTATTGACAGCTTGGAAACGATTAATCAGAACAGTACAGAATGAACTAAATGCGTAGAAAAAACTTTACAGTTATGTAATCTCCGAGTTAACATGTATATCTCCGGTTGTAGCATTAAAGTTATGTAATTCTTCGATTGATCAGGTATATCTCTGGTGGTTTTGGCAACTTTTAATATTATAATCTATATTTCATATATCTAATTGAAAATTCGCATATGGAACTTCAAATTAGAAGTTAAATAAAAATACAATTTTCTTTTTAATATGCAAATTGCAATGCTGTTCTTAAAACTACGATTTATGGATTCCTCGTGCATATCATTAAACACGAGACAAATATAATTACGACAAACATTAATATCTTATTTATCAATATGTCACACTCACAAAATGAACATCTTTCATTTACAAAATGTTCCTTATATTATGTGAATAACTATAAAGTTTTCTTGAGATTAAGGACAATGAGTATTTTGTGTTATGCACAAAGTTGCATGTTTAGAAGATATCTAATAGTCTTGGTCGATCAACATGGTATAAGCGTTTCCAGAAATGTTCAACGATTACATTATGTCAACCGTACAGCGTTTTCAAATTATTCCAATTAATAGTTCTGGTACGGTCATCACCAGAGAAATAACATGAAGATTATATCTTTCAACCATACTAAAACAGTTTCTATCGTCGCCTTTAAGTTTGCTCTTTAATATATAGCAGAAATAGCTTCAATGTATTCAAAGAAACATATTGACACCACATTTATGACTACTATATTTTTCAAATTTCGATACGACGCTTCTGATTAAACGTCCAAACAAGGTTATATATCAACAATGTAATAATATAATAATATAATAATAATAATTCTTTATTTAAAGAGGGTTACACAGTTAGCTGTAAAGCTAATCTTCCCTGAGGCCCTCATAAAATACAATGAAATATAACAAACAATTACAAAATATCAAGCAGACACACATACATGAATAATGAAATAAAAAATTGTTATGAAATATACAATTTTCAAAATAGGTAAAAGTTACAAATTCATATATGACATGTATAGTATTGGCATCAACAATATCATAAGTTTGAGTAAGTGTGTGAAACTTATTATGTATATAAAGAATGCACAGCTTCTTAATGTTCCATCAAGTAATTTTTTAAATCTTTTTTGAATGAGCTTGTACTTGAGGTTGATTATTTCAGGGATATTGGTAAGTTATTCCATAAAATAGATCCTGAATATATAAAAGATTTCTTATAAAGCTCTGTTTTGGCTTTTGGAACTTGTAAAATTTTGCAAGAGGCATTTCTCAAACGATATTGGTTTATTTCTGGCATTTCTTTAAACTTTTCAGTGAGATATACAGGGGCTTCATTCTTAAGGCATTTATGCATCAAAACAGATTTGTGGTATGAGATTCTGTTCTCTACTGTCATCCATCCAAGCTGTTTAAACAGTGGAGCGGATGATGAAAGTGGATCAGCATCTAAAATAAGTCTTGCAGCCCTTTTTTGCAATTTTATTATTCTGACTAGCTCATTTTTAGCACAACCACTCCAAATAATACAACAATAATCTATCAGTGGGAGAATATAACCATTATAAAATAATTTTCTTAGATCAATATTTAGAAATTTCTTGATTTTAGAGAGTAAAACAATTCTTGATGAAATTGATGAACATAAGTAATTAATATGGCCTGTCCAGGACAGATTAGAGTCAATTCTAACACCTAAAAGTTTTTCAATTGATGATTTTTGAAGAATATTATTCTCAATAGTTAGAACTAATAATAGAAAGTTACATCAATAAAGGCAACAGTAGTAAACCCGTCTTCAATCTGAAAACCTTTGTAGGTTTTTTTTCAAGCAAGCTAAAGTGTGTTTTAGATTATGGTGTCACAGGGCGGAGGTGGGTATGCGCTCAACAACTGAAGACTTACTGAAAATCAGAACGGAATATAAAATAAAAATCATGAACCTATATAATAGACACAACTGTGAACAGAATATTGTATAACTGAATGGAAACATGCATTGTATATTCAACGTAAAACTTTTAAAAACTTAAAAACGACAAGATATATATATATATATACTTCATCAATATATTAACTTGTAATGGATAACTTGATAAATTAATTTATTTTTTCAATGTATAAATTAACTCCAAAAGAAAAACCAAAATGTTATAGTCATAGACTAAGTATGAGTGTTCGGAAATTACTCTGAGATTGTTGTTACGTCAGATAACAAAATACGTTAGGTATAAGGAGATGATTAATCAAGACTATAATATATCATATATTATATATTACTCGGACTTCTCTTGAACTGAATTTTAATGTGCGTATTGTTATTGTTTTACTTTTCTACATTGGCTAGAGGTATAGGGGGAGGGTTGAGATCTCATAAACATGTTTAACCCCGCCGCAATTTTGCGCCTGTCCCAAGTCAGGAGCCTCTGGCCTTTGTTAGTCTTGTATGATTTTAAATTTTAGTTTCTTGTGTATAATTCGGAGTTTAGTATGACGTCCATTATCACTGTACTATTATGCATATTTTAGGGGCCAGCTGAAGGACACCTACGGGTGCGGGAATTCTCGCTACATTGAAGACCCATTGGTTGCCTTCGGCTGTTGTTTGCTCTATGGTCGGGTGGTTGTCGCTTTGACATATTCACCATTTCCTTTCTCAATTTTAGTTCGGATGTTATGTCAATAGCTATCATAGGAGTGCTTGCTTGTGAATCAACGAGACAGAAAATTAAATTAGAGAGAGAATGATTTAATCAAAGTTCATTGCCATTCAAGCTAGTAGGTCTTGTTAATTGTGAATGATAGTACAAAGTAGCAAATCTACCGGTTAATTATGTTCTTATTACAACGTTTTCATTGTATTGTTATTATGGTGTAATCAAACTGATCATTTATTCTAGTGACAACATTATTTAAAAAAAAATAAACGGGGAATAATTAGTAGTATGTTTTACTTCATGTTGATGTCAATTCATACTTCCAGATGCTAAATTGGTATACATTGCAAACTTATAAGATGAATTTGCTGCGAGCTAAAATATGTTTGATTAAAAAAAAATGGAAAATATTTATTTGTTCAAATGAATAATGAAAATGAAATAATGAAATAATAATTCGCCTTCAGCAGCCACTTTAATTGGTAAAACTGAGATAAGAAACATTACTGAAGATTTATTTACTTGCGAGTAAACAATTGGACCTCATTGAATTCGTATTTATGTGACCTTCAATATAACCCCTCACCTTGACAAGTATAAAGCATGTATGAGGCGTGATCAGTTATTAAAAGGAAAAGAAAGTCAATCATTTAAGTGACCGTTCTATCAACAAAAACTTATTCCTACAAAAGGTTAAAATGATGTTCACCATACTTTTTAAACCTTAATATGAAATCAAACAGATTAAAAATAATCCAATTCTACTTGTTTGCAATCTATCTATATATGTATGTTGAAATTGGGTTGAATGGCAAACGGGATATCTTCGGAGGTCAACTCGGTGATTAACTTGGCGTCTAGACCGAAATACACTCCACAAAATGCTGATTATTATCAAGGTCATGCATCGTAAATTGTTTAGTTCATACCTTTTATAGTTTTCTATACGTTTTAATATATATTTTGAATCAAATATAAGAATATTTGAAAATCTGGGAACACGAATTCGACTTTGATATTAGTTCTTTTGTGGTTACACTTAAATAGTGACGTCAAAAGTTGTTGTGATTTCCTTTACATTTGCTATTGTGAAGTCTAAACAAAACAGGCTATCATGACTGATGCCGTAACATAAAATGAACTTACATTAAATTGAGAAATACTTTGTCAACATTTTGTGCAAAATCAAAAGAAAAAATAAACACAAAAATTAAAAAATAACACCAAACTCATGTAAAAATGAAGCCGCTCAATTACAATTTGAAAACTAAGATGTCTCGAGTGGAAAAATAACGTATACCATTCGTTACAGTTGTAGAATTATACGGAAGCGTCTTAAACAACACTTTTCTATATTTCTACCTATGTTTGTGTATTAACCTTTTTGTTATAACACAAACTTTTGCGTAAAACCGTAATACGTCACTTTTATTTTTTTTCATGTTTTCAAATTCAATCATTTGAAAAATTATGAATTTAGTTGAACTCATCCAACGAGCCTCGGTGATCATGTGGTCTAACTAGTCAAACTACTATACCACTTACTTAAAATAAAATAAAAATTAAATTATGAAGTTCGAATCACACTTTAAAGAGGAAATAAATAATACATAACACAATGATTCATTTCAGGCTTTATAATTAATAAATTATAAGCTATATTGCACGACATGCTGTCAGGCATAAAAATGCAGTTCGGATATTCCAATCCATGTCGAATATTTTTTGGTTCAGTCTTCATAATCAATGGTAGCGTGTAAAGAGAAAAAAACTGCAATGTATCAAAACAATTACATAAAGTTTTATACAAACATTAAACGGTATCAATTGCTCTGAGCTGAATGCAAAAATCGACAATAAGCGTATCTTCTGTGATGTTTTAGGCTGAACTATTAGTAAATCATCATTATAATTTGACTATCAGGAATCCATTTAACTGACAGCCAAATGTGCAAACAAGTTTTCATGAGGACAGTTCATTTCTTAATGTCAAACCAATTTCAAATTTTATAATACCAATTTTCAAATAAAACAATATTCGAATTTTTCGTGTCAATATTGAAATGCTGAGGTACTGTCCTACAGTTACCTCATTGAAATAACCATCCATCATCAGATGTATCGAACTGATGGGCAATAACACTTGACGATGTCGATTTATCTTTTCCAGGTGAGCATTGCAACACTATAGGTGTCTTCAAAGATTCCAAAGGATAACACCTTCGAATATCTGAAATCTTTGATATACCCGAAGAGCTATTGTAACCAAAATGAGCTAAACGTATCGCTAAACCTTCACAAGGAAACAGGGGTTATGAGGGAGCTATATTCGTAAGCTTGAAATAATTGAACAACAGATTAAAATAAGATATCTGTATTTCATACAATTTTGTTGTGAGAAATGTTCTATTTGGTAGAAACTACTGTTCGGGTCTAGCTGTCCAACATTAGAGGTATCGACCTGGTGGAAGTTACACCGTTAATTCTACCTATATTGCTGCACCAATTATGCATTTTGATATGTATTTTGACTATAAATGTCTCTTTAGCAATTTCTGAAACTGCGTACTTCAAATTTACCAAGAAGGTATCATCGTTATGTCCTATATTAACAGTTGCTAGGAATTCTTAAACAAACCCAAAAGTTAACAGAAAATCGAAAGGATTGTATTTTTACCTAATTTATAGAAAATGATTAATTATATCTGTTTAAACCAGAAATCTTATGTATAAGCATACAAGAAAACCAAGTTTCCAATAAAAATTAGACTTGTTGTGTAGAGGTAGGGACATATGTGATGATTCAATCCATGTTAAGTTTGAGATTCCAAAATCTTGTTGTGTAGAGGTAGGGACATAAGTGATATTTCAATCCATGTTAAGCTTGATAATAATTGTATCGAATAGTATGAAATGTTAGACAATGTAATATATACCCCTGAAATACAGTTATAAATCATAAACGATTTATGTAATATAATAAAGATATCAGGCTGATTCTTTCGTATCAATAAATTGTCTGTTGACTCAATCAATTATGTATAATTATGTGATTAGGCGAGACGACAGCTGATTTCCTAATAAATGTCTCGCAGACATCGTCAGTCTTTTACATAAGAAAATGACAAAGTAAATGTATACTAAATATATATATATATACGATTACTTAAATGTAATATTTAAATATAACAGGATCAAAATATGTTTACGTATGTCCATTTTACTCAATAATCTTTTATTCTTGCACCTTAATTTACAAGATTGTTTTTTGAAATTACTTGATTTTTTATTCGCTTCATATTCTATCAGTATTCCTTCTATTACAGTATCAAGTGACATTCAAAACATTATTCTGACATTGTAAAGAACTAAATTTATCAAACAAGTTTGAGTGTAAGCTTGTATAATTGATTAATATATTTCTAGGTATTTACCTCCATTTTCGTTTTTATTAACTGCAAAATAATTATCAAAAGAAAACAAAAGATAGTGGAATAAGAAGGATATGCAAAAATACTATGTATACTTCCCGACGACAGACTTAAGTGGACTCGCTTAGTTTATGGGATCCAAAAAATAAAAACAGTACTTTTGCAAATACGTGATAACATTACTACGTCGAATTTTATCCGTACAATAATTTAGTCGACTTGATTTTGTTGATATTCGTGTTTCGCCATAATCGATGGCATTTATGATTATGAGCGTTATCACAATAATAACACATCTACTTTTATTCATATGAAGATGTTTTTCATTTCTAATGGACAATAATAAATCACATCGTAGCAAAATATTAAGTGTAAGCAATACCAATTTTGAATAAGAAGACAACTTGTATATTCACCACCACTCCTTATTCAATTGACTAAAGTGGACAATTAAGTTTATTTACGTAAGTGATCAAATGTCGTTTATAGTGTTCAAATCACATTACATAATTGTTTCTTACCAAATTTTTGTTGGTCTCTTCAGGAACTCTTGCTTTCTCCACATAAAATATAAATACCCCGAAAATGAAAAGCAAATCTACCAGTTATAAATATGTATGCCTAACGCTCGTTTCCTTTATACTTTAATCATCAATGACGCTCGTAGAAACAACATTGAAAAGACTTAATAGCACCTCCTCAATCATATTATTGTTAACAAAACTTTACGAGAAAGTGGATGATTTCAAATGTGAACTTTCCATTTCTATGTAGCAACATTCCAGGAGTGCACGTATACGTTATATATATCTGCCAGTTGATACAATATTCCAGGGCTTGTATTTCCTATCATGATTCCCTCGATAAAGGCTGCTCACAAGGAAGCTATTAAACTAAGAGTTTCAAGCGATGAAGTTGGAGTCATCCCTTCTACGTTTTATGGACGACGTCACGAGTTAGTTGACCGTTATTGAATATATGGTTCATAGATGATAACGGATATGTTTATAATGTCGTAACTGCAATCCCGTACCCTTTTCCTGTATGTGACCTACTGAATTATACTTATAAACGAGTTTGTAATCATATGAGCAACACGATGGTTGCCACTTATGTAGCAGGATCTGCTTACCCTTCCTCAGGCCCTGGGATCACCCACAGTTTTTATGGGGTTTGTGTTGCCTAATCTTGAGTTTTCTCTGTTGTGGGTTGTCTATTAGTTTTTAGCTTTTTCAGTCATAGCGTTGTCTGTGAGTTTGAATGTCCCGAGGGTATCATTTGCCCCTCTCTTTCACATTATTGGCAGTGTGAATCATTCAAAAGATCCAGGCTTAATTTTTTTTCACTTATAAAAATATTAACTATCCATCAAATCATGATAATAATAAAATATATACTGGGGACCCTGTTTATACGAGATAGTCGGAAAATACCAGAGGGACATTCAAAATATAAATCAAAAATGTTTGACATGTCACAATCCTCAATCAGCTTAATTGGTCTTGTTGTTTCATCTGGACCCGCACCATACCAAGCAGTTTTCCGATCGTTCAGCTATGATTTTCATTTACACATTACTTGTGTTTGATACATGACTATCATAGCCTACTATGGTTATAACGTTTCCAGACGTCGAAATGAATAGCATTGATTTGTTATTGAATATTCATCCTGTTGCAATGTAACATTTCAAACTGTCGACAAAATAAATCACCTTAATATTAATTAATTAGATGATAAATTCAACAACTGCACTATTCAATATTGATCGTTATGAACAAGAAAACAAACATTCAATTCCCATCAACTGCAATAGTTTGAAAAAACCATAACAATTAAGTTAAAATAACGTTTCAAAACACTCGTAACTCATTCTAAAAGAGTACAATAAAGAGCAACGAAGCTTGAGATAATGACACATACTTGTTTGCCATATTGATCTTAATAACATCAGCACATGTTTCATTAGAGATCTTATGTTATTATTGAAAAATGTTTTTATAAAATATTTTAAATGCGTTCCATTAGTGCATCGTAGCATTATTTTGTTTCTACAAATGTCTAGTGATTGCATTCAATTCTGATACTTAAGTAAGTACTTCAATATCGGTCTTTTCTTAAACCGACGTTTTCGTTTTAAGTATTTATATTTGCATAATATGTCAACAAATATGATAAGTTACTCAAATTGTAAGACATGGAGTTTTAAAAGTGCAAAAGATTATCTGTTCATTTTCATCACTGTAATTAGAGAGGTCGTTAAGACTTTGGTCTATAGCTTTGGTGTATTTCTTTCACCTTTTTATATTATATATTAATAGAAGGCTGATCTGTACATTACTCTATTGTGTCTATCCTCCTTTGTGAAATTTTGAACAAGTGAGGATATGTATTTGTAGAGAAATGCATATCTGGCAGTTGACACTTACCTTATTGTTCTAATAATATCTCTTCGTTATGCTCTCAGCTTTGCTTTTTATCTTGATATAAACAAATTCATAAACACAGTTAAAAAATGCAGTACTTTAATTAACAAACTATTTATTTGAGAAGGTGATTGATAACATTGTAGCAGAAAGGCAGTATTCTGATGACCACTTAAAGTTAGGGGATTATATTTAAACCAAGCTATTTTATAGACTAGAAAAAAACTAGCATTGTCTTTTAAAGATTTTGACAAAACATTTTAGACACTGAGGATTCGTTAAACTGTACCAAAGTATTAGATAAAAGATTAATGTATGCTTTATACTTTATAAACATTGTTTTTTTTAGAAATCTCCTACCTAGGTCTATGAATGTATAGAATGTATCCAATGATCTGTCTAAAATATGCTTTCTTCTTTTATTTACTTTTAATTGCGTTTTCTTACTCTATAGTTTACCCTAATTGTTATTTTGCTTTAAAACGGATATTTGTTTCTTATTTCTTATCTTTTATTCATATTTTAATACTTTATGACTTTTACTTGTACTATTTTTGTTACTTTATAAGGAAAAGGTACATTTAATGCAATCAGTAATGATTGTTATATACATTAAAATAATATACTTTTACCGCGGACGTTTTTTAGTTTTTAATTCAGTAAATGTTAAGTGACAATATATAAAGACTGCCAAGTATCATGTAACAGTGTCTATTTCTAAATTCACATTAAGCAGTTGTGAGAGGAGCGTTGGATGAAGGTACTTTGTTAGTCATATTAAATAGTTATAAAAATGTAACGAATAAGGAAGTTATAAAAACAACGCTAACATGAGCAGACGGAGGTGATATCTTTTAACATAACTTACTTATTGAACTTTTTATCAGAGTACCAGGTGAAACAAATGAAGATACCAATCTAAATATTAAGAATGCCGGTAGCGCATTTTGAAAAAAAAGACTTATTGGTAATTCTAAGCCAATCTAAACCTGGGATAAAAATCATTAGTTAGTGTTTTGAATATTTTTAACATTTAAAAAACATGAAACTGCTGGAAATTGAACAGATCAGTGATATTTCATGTCAGTACAAAATTTCTGTGTATACAGCTGATAATTATAGATTATCGTTGGTCATCTCAGCGTGACTGATTACTCGCTTGACCCGGAACGTTGAAAATGTGCAAATTTAACGAGTTGGGATGACCAATAATAAACTGTTTATCGCTATTTTACCAATGACGACGTTGTTAATTTCATTGACAACGACACGTGCACCCTTTGTTTCTAGCAATATTTTTCATATCACTCTACTGTGACGAGAAAGGAAATAAACAGTCAGTATGATCACACAAAAATTTGTTAAAATAGCTATAATAAAGAAAACAATCTATAAATAATTTTGTATGAAGGCATCATCTGTACATAGAGAAATATTAACATTATTGAGGTTTTTGGTTTATTTTAATCATGTGTCTTTTTTGTCTTTTTGTATGTATGTCGTTCCAGCATGCGACGTATTTAAAGGAAATGATTATTAATATCTGTCCCTAGTCTGTTAAATTATCTCTGGTTGTCTATTTCGTCTATTTCGATTAATGTTTTGATCTTAAATTAATTGAAACTGGAAGGTTGACTTTGTAGTTAACTTTAAATACATAGTCAACTGGTCTAGACTCGGGACGAATTAGGACAAGACATATGATTTAGACACATGTTTTTTGTGTAAAGCCGTATTATTCCCTTTATATGATTATTTTAAGCTTAGGTAAAGTCTATCAGACATAAATCCCGTATCTTCTGTCATTCATTCTGAACACGGAAGTGTGCAGTAATATGATTGCTGTCTGGATTTTCCTTTATTAGAAATGCTCAAACAAAAGCATAAAAAAATCAAGCGTAATGAACTGCATAATTTGTTTAACACGATTACCAAGTGCTGTCGCATTGTTCGAATTTACTGAGTACCAGCATTATTTAGATTCTTCGTGAAAAAAACAAGGGTTTAGTTTGAAAGCAATGTCTCTTAAATATAGTATTGTAGTTTTACACAATATTTCTATAATATATATTTACCATTATCATTTAAACGAAAAGAAAGTTACAATTATACACCAAAATATAAAGAGCGAATATGATTTTTTTCTTTCTATATATCATTTTAGTAATGTTTGTCGTGTGATTGCGTCTCATTGCCATATTTATCTTATTCATTCATAATAATTTACTCTTTATCACCAATTGCAATTTCATAACATAAAAAAACTAAGAAAATAGCACATCCTATAGTGTTATAGTATTTTTGAAGTAAGCACCTATTTATGTGTCTTCATATAAATATAGATTAGATGAGAAAAGTCATCAAAGATATCAGGGTGTAATGAGAAATGAAGTATGCACTGAAGGACATCACGTTCTAGGTATACACTAATTATATAATAAACTCATCATAGATAGATCTACCAGAATTGAATTTTGTATTTACACCAGACGCGCGTTCGTCTACAAAAGACTCATCAATGAAGCCCGAATTCCAAAAAATTTAAAAGGCCAAATAAAGTACTAAGTTGAAGAGCATTGAGAACCAAAATTCCTAAAAGCTTTGCCAAAAACAGCTAAGGTAATCTATTCCTGAGGTAGCAAAGCCGTAGTATTTTCAAGATAGTTTTTTCGAAATTAAGACGACTATAATTTATAGTAAAGACAACTCTGATCAACCTCCAGACAAGTGTTTGTGTCAACTTGTCGGCTATGTTGACGACTTTTTTTTGCAAAATAACACATTTAATTGGTATTGTATAAATTGTTTGTCGAAATTTGCATCTGGTGCAGTAAAATTTATTTCGCTTATGTTATTGCGTCTTATGCTGAAAAAACATCATTAACATAAACATGGTTGAATGTGTATGATACAGTTATTTTTGGTATTTTCAGATTCACGTTCAATGACATTATTGAAATAATGTTCTCTAATTTGTAAAATTAATTGTGCAGCATGCAAGCATATCAATCTGTACGATATTTTATATTGAATCAAAATTACGGATGGCAATTTACTCAATTTTTAAAACATATGTATATTACAAAATATCAAATTTATGTCGTGTTAAATTTTCTAGCAAGAGAAAGGGCTGGTGATTTGGTCCTGATTTTTTTGTGGATGGGTCCTGGTTCTTTGCTGTTGGGTTTATTCACATGGTATAAGAACAACCAGAAAACAACCAATCTGTTGCTTAATTGTTTAACAACAGTTATACAAGTTCTCACAGGAAAATTGACCGTATTAGATACTGATGAGTAGAACAATTGTCATGTGCACTTTTCCCATGTATTTGTGCTCTTTATTTTATTGTTTTAGCTAAATGAGAAAATATTCAAGTTTCATTGATACAGGATAGTTGTGTGATTGACAGAAAAGACACCAGAATATTCTAGAAATGCAAAGTTAAGTCTACTGTGTTCACTTTAATTTTTGAATTCAGAAATAATGCTTATGATTTGCCCGATATTACAATTATGTATGATCATCTTAATATTGCTTGAAATACCCGTAATTTATACACAAGAAAGGTGATAAAAAGTGTATAGTGCGATTGCAAATGTACCAATTATTAGAGATCTAATATGTAGGTGTAAACAACTTTTGGTCATAGTTCAACAAAGAAAAAACTTAATGTCGTAGGTCGGTATGACAAACATGACAAAATCTAATGGTAACACATTTCAATCAAGAAAAACCAATGATATGATTTATGTGCAAAACAATAAACAAAATCAACTACCACTCTATAAATTCATCATGGATGCTCGACTTGGAATTTCGTCTACAAAGGACTAAGCAGTGGTTCTCAAATGAAACATGTTCAAATGGCCAAATAAATAACAAGTGTGATGGACAATCAAAGACAACTACCAAAATACAGGATAGGGACATATAAGTCGGATTAATAATATCGCTCAATCAATCCCTTATCTGGGACAGGGGATAAAAGAACAGCATAACAGCAAAATACAAATATTAGCTGAAAAAGGCCATGCCGTAAATAATAGAAAATCATAATTACTTTATGAATATTTTGAATAAAACTTACATTTACAGACTTTGCTCTCTAATTTGAAGTTGTACAACTATAAATCAGTATATATTTGGGGAAAAGGAAAATGCATCAGGTAAAGCATGCATCACCTAATCTCTTCAAAAGCATTACGTATCATTTTTGGTTTTAAGGTGGTACCTAACACTATAGGGAGATAACTCTGTAAAATCAGCTAAACGTTTAAATCGCGTTGTTTTGTTAGGGAAATATTAAGCTTCTCAATGATCAAAATGAGTTTTGTTAAACTGCTAGGAATCCAACCATTTTTTTCCGAGAAAGTGATTGGTTCAAATCTTTTTATATTCTTTTATTATGGGTCAAGTAAATATTTTGTCAAAAATTTATGAAAATTAAACGTGCCGAATTAATTTTAGTCAAGGTGTTGGGCACCACCTTAATCGGAATGTATTCTAACTCTTTTTGTTAAAAGTCAATGTTCCCTTCCTCTCTCTGTTAAAGTTTAATTTGTATAGGTTTTGTATCCTTTCATGAATTAAGATTTTCTGGAAATTTTTATAATTTTTTCACCTGTTTAGATAATAATTATTATCTCAGGCAAAAGTTGGTACAACTTAGTGTGGGATATTTTTCATCTTTGTATATAGTTGTTTGTTGTGTTTGCGCTGTGTTATTGTTTTGCAGTTTCAAATTCAGATATCCCTTTATCTCAATTGTTCACAAGGAGAACTAAAATATATAGAGTCTTTCAGATAAATTTCCAATTGCTTACGTCAAGACAGTGTTGTTTAATTACGATGATATTCATAAATCATATTTTCTACTTGGTTTGATTGAATCGGACGCAACAATGCATAGGTGTAATAAAACAAAAAAACAGATTTAGTATCCATCCGTTCCGTTCAAGAAACCTTAACAGTTTGATGACAAAATTTATTACTATTCTAAAGTTTGTGCCGACAAAGATACGATAAACAAATGTGCACAAAAGCAAACATAAGTGCAAATGATTTTGTTTATTAGATGTTATTGGCTTGGAACTAGCTTTTATTAACTGTGAGTACTTTTAGATCGATACGTTAAGTCTGTTCTTTATGTCTGTTGTTTTGTGCACCATGTCAATCTGATTAGTCAAGCCATATCTAACTGATTTGTTTGAGTGTTGTCTTATGTGGTGCTGTAACATTACTGATCCAGGTAATCAAAATGGTGTGCTTATACCGTCAGATCGATTCTACATGTGTCTGTCGCAAGTCATGAGACTGTAATTCAGTGGCTGTGACTGGTTACCGTCGGACATAATTGCTTTTTGTCATAATAGTTATCAAAGGTACCAGGATATTAATTTTGTACGCCAGACGCGCGTTCGTCTACATAAGACTCATCAGTGACGCTCATATCAAAATAGTTTAAAAACCAAACAAGTACAAAGTTGAAGAGCATTGATGATCCAAAATTCATAAATCAGGCCGTTGGGTTTCTTGAATGAATCGTTCAATATTTTGTCATATCGAGCCTGTAATAGCTAGTATTAAGACTATGAAAGGGTTTTTTTTAATTGTTTAAGGTTATAAGATGTCCTATACATCATAGTTGCTATCAACAACGTCATTTTGAATTAAATGATTCACTCAATCTCTTCTTTTTCATAACAATCCTTGCATTGAATATGATCTCCAGATGCTTACACACTTGCTGTGCTTCTCCAAGTCACAATCCTTTCGTCGTTACGTCAGAAAATGAGATATTATGTTTATAAGTTTAAAATACATAGAGGAAACAGGCGCCTCTCCTCGTAAACTATCTTATTAGACAGTCAGTGTGAGTCGTGTTTATTAATTTTGAGTTTTCAATTTTATATTTTGACGGTGTTTGTTGTTAGGACTTTATAATTCTTTTGAAATATCAAAAGTGTTTTAGCTCTATCTCTACTTACTATGATATATTCTAATATTTCTTTATGAGTTGTATACTAATCAATTGGTACATGTTTGTCAAACCAAAAACTTCAAGCATTAGATACCAGAACCTCCAAAAATGTATGCTAGAACTTGAAATACATCTTACTTTCAACAATACATTATGTATAATTATTTGACGTCATCTCAGACATATTCATTCAGTTGACAACAAAGAAATGAATAATAATAGAAATTAAAGCTATTTCAATGATAGAGCTTAGTATTAGAATGACTGTATCTCAGACATTGATTTACATGCTATTGTTATATCATAAAATGAACGCATTAAGAATTGATGACAGTGGTTAAAGTGAATGTGTGCGTGTATCAATTGTAAAAATTAATATCTTACGGATAATTGTCTGGTGATATCCCATCAGTAAAATCATTGCATAATTGCATATTTGTGTTTGATTTATCTATAGAAACCCTTCAAGGGAATATATTAATTTCATTCCATAACTACGTTTTTTTCTTAGAATGTATTGATGTATAATTTGGATATCGTTTACCAGCCTTTTGTCCATTAAGTCAATATTACGCAAGGCAATCAAATTATTCATATAAATTGGTATATAAAAGTACAAATGATATGTAGAAGATAAACGAAATGTCTTCATCTGGGTTTATTAATTCCTTTTATGTAACGCACGCAATTCCATCATATAATACTATCTAATCAAATTGTAATAATTCCTTTATGAATGAACTCGTACACATTATGTAATTCAGTGGTTGTCGTTTGTTTATATGTTACATATTTATTTCTCGATCATTTTTTGTACATAAATTAGGCCGTTAGTTTTCTTGTGTAGATTGTTTTAAATTGCCATTTATAGCTAACTATGCGGTATAGCTTTTTCTCATTGGTGAATGCCGTACGGTTACCCATAGTGGTTATTTTCTGTGTCATCTAATCTCTTGTGGAGAGTTATCTCATTGGCAATCATACCACATCTTCTTTTTTACAATAAGTTGTTGAAACCTAGGTTTCGTGGGGTTCGTGTTACGCAGCCTTTATATGTATTGTTTTGTGAACAAAATTGTAATTTCGTCGTCTTTAATCTAACTCCGAAGAAAATAAAAAAGGAAAGTCCCTTATCTTTTATTAACATCAGAACTTCAAACACATCACGAATGGAAGACAACTGTTATATTGCGGAGCAGGATCTGTTTACCCTTCTGGAGCACCTCGTATCACCCCCAGTTTTTGGTGGGAGTCGTGTTGCTTAGTCCTAGTTTCCTATGTTGTGTCTTGTGTAATATTATTTGTCTGTTTGTCTTTATTTCTTTTTTAGCCATAGTTTATAGTTTATAGTTTATTAAAGAAAACTCAGCCGCAGAAGACTGCGTAACAGGAGCATATTATTCACAATATAAATTACAACATAGTTCATAATACATACAGTATACATGGCGTTGTCAGTTTATCGATATATGAGTTTGACTGTCCCTCTGGTAGTTTCGCCCCTATTTTATATAACTGTCCTGGCGCATGAGTTTACCTATATAGAAAACGGTTGACTAAAACTGATTTCAAAGCTAGCGAACCTCTCACTTGTATGAGAGACGCGTTGAATTCCATTATCTTGATAACAGTATTTGACAAATCACATTGAAACAGTTTTTAAAAATATCAAAAAATTTGGGTACAACAGTCAATATTATGTTATAATCGTAATTATTTCAAATTAAACAACTTTTTCAACTACGAAAACAGCATGGTTGATTAAAACTTTATTTGATAATAAGCACATAAGCAATACTAAAAAGTAAAATCACAAAAATAATGAATTCAGAGGAAAATCTAATCGGAAAGTCCATAATCACATGGCAAAAATAAATGACAAAACACATCAAAAACGAATGGACAAGAACTGTCATATTCCTGACTTGGTACAGGCATTTTGAAATGTAGAAAATGGTGGATTAAACCTGGTTTTATAGCGCTAACCCTTTCACTTTAATGACAGTCTCGTCAAATTCCGTTATATTTACAATGATGCGTGAACTAAACAGACATGATAAATAAAATAGTCAAAATAGTGGTACAGCATTCATCCTCCTGTAAGAATTTTAAAAGGAACAATTTAACAGAACACAAAAACATCTATCTACAAACACATTCATAGATTCGGGTGTCTGACGTCAGAATATTTTGTCTAAAAAACAAGAACACAAAACATGACCGTAACACAATAAAGCAATTACGAGATGTATAAATACCGAGCCACGACAAAAGGATAATACCCAAACAGGGCTAAACAGTAAAGATTGAAAGTAGACAAGGACAAATAAATTAGCAATATAACTTGTAAGTAGGATATTGGATATCGTCAGAAACTAGAATCTATACTTCCAGACCATCATGTATTATTTGTGAAGTTGAAACAGTATATTAAACTTCAAGGTATGAACTTTTTTTTAATAAATAAGACGAGAAGTTCTTTGATATAACCCTGGTTCATCAACTTTCTGCTCAGACACTGGTGACGTTTTATAAAGTCTGAGAAGCATCTGCAAGCTGCACTTGGATACCAAATAATTTGGGAAATGTATATCCCAGATGTAGGTGAAATTGGTACTTTGCTGCGAAGGTGGGGAAAATCTATAAATTGAAATTTAAATCGTTTCGTTTGTCATATATTTTGGTACTGAGATGAACGTTTATGTCGAAACGATGTATAAGTCTAAAAATGAGGTGATGGCAACAATAACAAACAATTATTATACAGTATCAAAGAATGCTTACCCTCCCCAAATAACTTGACATACTTATTTGTGCCTTTCGTTAGTTCAATTTTCAAATCATCAAACGAATCAGCAATACTGCGATCTCAACAAAACAAAGTGCATTCCTTTCAAATGACTCCATCGGTTGTCCTGTCATATAATACATTATCTTTCTATTTGCAGAAGTGTATATTTACTACAGATCAGTTATAAATATAAAAAAAGAAGATGTGGTATGATTGAAAATGAGACCACTCCCCACAAGAGACCAAAATAACTCAGAAATTAACAACTATAGGTCACCTTACGGTCTTCAATAATTAGCAAAGCCCATATCGCATAGTCAGCTATAAAAGACCCCGAAATGACAATGAAAACAATTCAAACGAGAAAACAAACAGCCTAATTTATGTACAAAATATGAACGAAAAACAAATGTGTAACACATAAACAAATGATAACCACTGAATTACAGGCTCCTGACTTGGGACAGGCACACACATACAGAATGAGGCGGGGTTAAACATGTTAGCGGGATCCCAACCATTCCCCTAATCTCGGACAGTGGTATAACAGTACAACATTAGAACGAACTATAAAAATCAGTTGAAAAAGGCTCATCAGATGGACAAAAATACAAGTGGACATGGACGCGTACTTGTACACCCGAACAACAAAAAGACACTAAGTACAGATCTGAGAGTACTCACAGTTAACTGTCAGCTAGATCAAAGCCTCTAACAACTAATAAAAAAACCATGCATCTAAGACTAATTAACAAAACTTCACGTACTTCACGTAACTTGTTTCTAAAATTATCAATCCAAAGACATCCAACACAGTTAGTGTGTTTTATTTAACTTTTTCAAACATATATATATATATACTTTGAATGCAGTGATAATATGCAATACAAAGAAATCAGATAACCAAGAACCAGACGCAAGAAAAACGACTGATTAACAGAAAAAGACAGAACATACAACAATTTACTGAAAAGGGGATATATCATCAGCGTGAGATATTTTAGTGCACATATGTCATCAAATTATAGATGACGTCAAAGATAAAAATACGATTTCAATAACTTTGCTTTACAATAAAAAGTATGGATATCGTTTTGAAAAAATATCGCTCGTACCATAGCTATGACGAAACCATAATAAAAAACAAAATCGACGAAAAGTTATTCAATAGCATACTACAAAGAAATATAATAAAAGCTGGTAATAAGAACCCCACTCCCCCTTATTTTTTGCATTTTTAAGGACCATGTAGGATCATTAAGGCAAGCCTACCGGAAATATCAAAAAAACAATTAAGATGAATCATGTAAACAAAAGCAAATTCTTTGACCCGAAGAAGATTGAGTCCATTTTCTGTAATAGAATTACATTTTTCTCTAGCTGGATACACGGTGTATTAAATATTTTCAAACAAATATACACGACAATATCCTCTCTATTTTCTAACAAAATTGCATAATGTGTTGGAAAAGTCTTTAAATGATACATGCGAATGGATGGCAATCGAAGTGGTACATTATGAATCAATTTACCGCAAAAAAGTTCTTAATAAACTTATATCGATGAAAATGTAACGATATTGCACTTGATAAATCACAAAAAAAGTAATGCAAAACAACACACGTTAAAAGGCAATTATCCTAATAGTGTTTTCATATTAGATCATTTATAAGGGTGTGATAACATGATAGAGTTAACAGTGAAAAACCGAAAATATTCACCCGTGCATGTTAAATTTTACGCAAAATGATCTTCTCTAAAACAAATAAGAAAGCAACTGTTGTTTTATCACTTGACTATGTTTGCTACCAATCGAGATATTAAATATGGTTGTTAATATCAAATAAATGAAAAATTAGCCAATAGTATGAATAAAATGAAATGGTTATCGTCTATCAGACATTAATCAAACAATGTTCACTGAATTTGTTTTGTAGGCTCAACATATTAATAGCGTTTAAAATTGACATACCAGTACGTCTGCTGAGAAGCAATTAATCGTCCCGACTATAGACAATGTATCACTTTACAGAACATAAACGACTTCATATTGAAAAAAAGTAACTAAGGCTAACAGTCTAACGAATGTGGTTAATATGACAAACATTAAAGTATAATGCAAGAAAAATCAATACTCAATATTCTGGAAGATTAAGAAGTTCGTAATATTAAGCAACAAGTGATATGCATACGATCAAAATTAGTAATATGACCAGAAGGAGGAAAGAATTCAAACTCTTTTGATTCAAGTGATTCTAATGTATTAAACCTTAGTGTAAACATGGTAAAAGCAGTTGACAATATAACGTTTTAATCTAACAAACTGATTTCGATTCATCTGTTTTTCATTTGAACTTTGTTGCAACTTCCTTACATTGATTAAAGTTAAACATTCAAAAGGAGAACATTTTCACGTTATTTCTATTTAAAAAACAGAATAAAAAAATCTGATCTCTGAGGCAAATTCAAAATGTGAGGTACGTGAAAACTAACAAAATAAAATGCTTTCAGTCAACGGAACATGTGGAAAATTACTGCTACATTCCTCAATTGAATACAGAACAAAAACAAAAACACATCAGGAAGAAAATGTGTGCTTTAGTTCTAATACATACGAATATTATCAATTTTGAATCACAGCAAGATCAATGTTTAACCTTGCCTGATGGATTTTATTGTCCTTTTGTGCACTATTATCTAGGTCAATCTCAATGTCGGTCGAACTAAAATTATGAAGTGTTATTTTGTATTGGTTATTTATTACATTTTCTTTACATTTATTTGATCTTCATTTGTTCTATAACACGGTAATTTGCAAGACTATAATATTTTACTTTAATTGGATTATGTAAAACAATATCTATAATCCTTCTTGTGCATTGTTATGCATTTATAGACAGAACTGAATGAAATATTTATTTTCAGTGTTTGTGAATAGGGTCAAGGTCAGTGGGGTTTATTGTAATTCTATGGTTTCACATTAATTAGACAAGTTATTGACCTAAATCAGATACGAAAACTGGAAACAAATCTAAATAATTTATATTCATATAGCAAAATGAGAATGAAGGAAATGCTATCTACATGAAACCGGAATTCACATGAATGTGGTATTATTATATAAACCCCGTGTTCCATGGTAATATAATACATTGACAAACACAATTTTATGTGACTCTGTAGTTTAAAAGATCCCATCATTATTTTAAAGTTCTTTGATATGTCATTATATTATAGTTGTATTATAAATTAGAAAATACTTTGAACGACAAACGACAAAACTATTTTAATCGCGTAGCGGTATTAACCATTTTGTGGATTTTTAGAAATTCTAAAGAACTTCTGGACAATTTTAAATCTCGGCATATTTCTGAAACTAATTCTAACATACTTTTGATATTTAACCCTGTATGCCGACATTCCCTATGTGAAATTATAAAATTGTTTTGTATAAACATTGAACGACAAAATTTCTTCCTATGTGACGTATAAATTTTCTGACGTCAGACACGCGAATCAATGAATGTGTTTTTAATTTGATGGATGCTTTTTTGATTTTTGTAAAATTGTTTGTTTTAAGATTATAACCATTGATGACTGCTGTATCCATATTTTGACTATTTTATTTCTTATGTCTGTTTTGTTCATGCATCGTTGTAAATATAACGGAATTTGATGAAACTGTCGTACAAGTGAGAGGTTAAGCTCTATAAAACCAGGTTCAATCCACTATTTTCTACATAGGAAATTCCTGTACCAAGTCAGGAATATGACAGTTGTTATCCCTTCGTTTGATGTGTTTGAGCTCTTGGTTTTGCCATTTGATAAGAATTTATATCTAGAAATTAACTCTGAGGGTCTGTTGAAAACGTAACTTTACGACAAAAGAGATGTGTTTGGCTTCCTAATAGTGAAGCATTGGGAATTCGAAATCATCATTTCGTAAATTTAACAGACGCCATCACGAGTTGGTTCACTGTTATGGAATATCTGTTATATAGATCATATCGGATCTGTTCCTTATGTCCTTATACAGTTATTCTAGGAATAAGTATTGATTAATGACTTCTACTATTTAAAAGTAAATGTTTCCCTAAAATAAAATTAGTACATGAAAAATAAGGTAATGATCTTAATAAAGGTGCATGTACAGAAATGCATTAGTTCGATTCGTTACCTTTCGTATGAGAACTGATATATACTGAAATTATGCTATAGAAGTATACCCTCAGCACACATTTTAGCATTTTTACAGTTGAATTTATCCATAAATATATTTATATAAAATAATTTGATTCATATAACAATTTTGAAAAGAATGATAATGAAAACCTGTCTTTATGAGATTTACATTTTTAGTTGGATATACAGTTATTGATAAACACAAGTAATATACCAATGTCAATCTCTCCAAAAGTCTTTTCTTACTCGTTAGCTATACAAAAATCACGTTATGAATACTTAAAGATTTTATTTATATATACATTTGCATTAAATTTTACGCTCACATGACGTTTAAATCGGAATCGAGTTGATCCCAATGGACATCATTTCAGCTACGAATAAACAAACTTTACATCGTGCTGTATAGTGAAAAAATGACAGCCAATCAACAAACAAACATGGGTTTCGACGATTCTGATAAAGTTATCGTTCCCGAAGGAAAAAAATCATTCGTAATGTTTGTGATTTATGAAATCTTTATACAAATAAGTCAAATGCAGTGAGAATTTTGATTGTAAAAACAATTCTAAGGAAATTTCGTGCGTCGATTGTTTCACATTAGAACTTTTCGGCTTTAGGCAAAAGGTAAAATAATAATTTTTAATTCGATTTTAATCATATTTAGCATATAAATAAATCACAAAAATTACAAACATTTTTAGGAAAATTTAACGAAATCGATATTAAACCGATCATAATTCTATATTTCAATATGATATAGTAATAGCAGAGTCAAACAAGCAATTCAAAGTACACCTAACATTGATTACAGAAGAACTTCGATAATTTAAAACAAATATTAATGTGGGCTACTCATCAAAAAAGGGAAAGAGCATTCATCTTCTATGGAGTATCAAGTTGACACGTGTTAGAATGGAGTGAACGCAAAATATTTTAGACCGAATAAGCTGTGATATAAGTATATTAAACAGTGAAGGTATGTTGCCAGTCAGCAAAAACAATAATCATGTACTCATTTAAGATCATTTATTTCAATTTTGAACCTGATGATAGCAACATTTGTATTTATCTCCCTTATGATTTTTTTATATAAATTTGAAAACGTGTTTTGTAGTTCTTTCTGACATTTGAGCTTCCTGTGAATTACTATATCGTTTAATTAAAGAAGTATTTTTATTTTAATGTTATGTCCATACTGGGAGATTCTAAGATCAATCAGAGATAATTTCAAACTAGTTTTTATTTAGGATCATCCGATGTTCGTTAGTTGTTTTCATTATTTCACTTTGGTTATATGAGGAATAACATAAACGATACCACTTTTACTGTGATCACCAGAGAGAACGCATTGACGATAAACAGAAATCGAATAGTAAACACAAAATTTAAAGCTTTTGTGACTAAATAATAGTTGTCACTGCGTTAACTGATTAATACTTGCATTAAGTAGTTCATGATATAGTGATAAAAAAAGGAAAGACAACTGTGTAAAAACACACTGATCGAAAAGAACCAATCATTGTATGTATCTAATGTAAACTCTCGAAATTCTAAAATACAAATTAATGACTTTTATTTTGGCATCACACTCAGTGTGGTAGACTTTTTACCTGTACCAAAGAATTTAATCATTGGTTTTCATCATAAGTAGAGTAGACTTTATATATTGGGACTTCGATGGCGCGTTGTTTAATTGGCAATCATACCACATCTTTTTAAATCTGTTATATCAATCACATATCAATTAGCATATGACTACCAACATAAATGGAGAAATGGAGTAGACCTTTATTTGTATCACCAAAGATTTAATTGTTTTACAGAGTTGTCAAGATAGGTGTGATGAATTTCGGAAATAGACCTGTTTTCACTTGACATACCAAATTTTACACGATTTTCTCGAAGGCAGCCGTATTAAACTGCTTACAGTTGTGAAAGCTTGGAAATGACTATAAGGTTGAATGTAGGTTGAAATATAAGGTTGTTAAATTTGATAGATGCCTTTTGTGTTTTTTTGTTAAATATTTGCTTGTTTTAGTTTTAATTGATATTGTGGCACAGTGATGACTGCTGTACCCCATGCATTTTTTTTTTATTTTTACCTACTTTGTCTTTTTATTAATGCATCGTTGTAAATATAATGGAGTTTGATGCGACTGTCAAACAAGTGAGAGGTTTAGCGCTATAAAACCAGGTTCAATCCACCAATTATTTGATGTGTTCCATCATTGAAATCATCACTACGTAAATTTTACGGACGCCATCACGAGTTGGTTCACTGTTATGGAATATCTGTTATAGAGATGATATCGGATCTGTTCCTTATGTCGTTACTAAAATCCCGTTCCCTTTTCACGAATGTGACCTAACGAATTACACTTTTTATCTTTATTTGTTACATTTTTACCTATTGTGTCTATTTATTTTGTTCACACATCATTATCAATATTATTAAATTTGATGCTCGACTGTTGTACAAGTGAGAGGTTTAGCGCTATAAAACCAGGTTCAATCCACCATTTTCTACGATTGAAAACGCCTTTACTAAGTCAGGAATATGACAGTTGTTGTCCATTCATTTGATTGTTCCATCATTTGATTTTGACATTTGATTAGTAAAAGATAAAGTTCATTAAATGAGATAGATTATATTTTTAAGGTTCGTGCACAGACAATAACAGATTATCAATAATCACCGTTTGAAACTAAACGCTGGTTATTTTAACGACGTTTTTCTGTAAAACACAATTTAGGATGTAAATCTTGAATTTTATACAATTTCAAATTCTATTGCCTTATGAATTGGAAAAAGAATACAGGCACAGGCGTACAACAGAAAATTTCCAATACAAAAACTAAAAGCGGCAGCTTTAATATTTTACAAAGGACTTTCTTTATCATTATGGACGAGAATAGAATTCATGTCAAAAGTCTCTTTTTTTAAATTTTATTAATCCTTTCTGCAAATTTAAAGTACTTTCTTGGTTAAGGGAACTAGGTACTGATATGCCATGTGGTTGCTATGATTACATCAAAGGAGAAGGAAATTTGTCAAGTCCAGCCTGCAGTTTTAAGACACCAATGTTAGCATGGGCTAAAACCTTACCAATCGGACTAATGTAAAAAAAAAGAGGTCTTCCAAATCTAGATCGCTCTCTACGAGTTTTGATGACCCTTTTCTACGTCTTCATCATCCGCTAGGTTTATATTACATTATATTTATTCTTGTTTAAAAATGCCTGTTAATTTTTGAAAAATAGTAGCATAGGCTTATATATTGATGACTGGGAAAACATGCTACACAGAGGAACAAGTAATCACATTTATTCTAAATAATAAGAATGTTCTTGTCCTAAACAGAAAACCCTGGCCGTTTTTGGCACAACTTTCTTGAACTTTTGGTCCTCGATGCAGTTCAACTTTGTACTTGTTTTGGCTTTCAAACTTTTGTATCTGGGCGTCACTAGTAAGTCTTGTGTGGACGAAACGCTATTATTCGTGTGTTTCTTTGTCAACTGTGTTCTCCTATTTATTTGTTTTGTAGTCCTGTAATGTTGTGTTGTCATTTTAATGTTATATTAAACATGGCCATTAAAGCGGGAGGTATGGCATGCTACAAAACCAGGTTCAACCCACCATTTTTTCCTTTAAAAATGTCCTGTACCAAGTCAGGAATATGGCCATTGTTAGTTATATTATAGTTTGTTTCTGTTTGTGTTACATTTTAACGTTGTATTTCCGTTGTGTCGTTTGTTTTCTCTTATTATTTTAGTGTGAATTTACATTACTATAAGACGTGTCACGGTACTTATCTATCCCAAATTCATGTATTCGGTTTTGATGTTATATTTGTTATTCTCATAGGATTTTGTCTAGTGCTTAGTCCGTTTCTGTTTGTGTTACATTTTAATGTTGTGTCGTTGTTCTCTTATATTTAATGCGTTTCCCTCAGTTTTAGTTTGTTACCCCGATTGTGTTTTTTGTCCATGGATTTATGAGTTTTGAACAGCGGTATACTACTGTTGCCTTTATTAGTAACTTGCCGTTTTGAATTTTCCTTGGAGTTCAGTATTTTATCCGTGATTTTACTTTTTTTTTTCATCAATTGATGCAAACACAGTTTGTTTAACTTATAAAGACGATAAATGTTGTTGCAAGTTCTCACAGACCTTTAATTATATTGAAACTGTTTTATTATTACTTGTGCAGATGCAGAAACTTGAATCCATTGGGAATATAATAAACCACACAACAACCTTTTCAAACAATAAAGCATAAAGTACGTCATGCAGACAACTGTCATTTATAATTTTATGTAGAAATACCAGATGACTCCGTTTACACATAATTCCTCACAAAAGATCCTTAACTGTCAAAGACTTGGAATGATAAACTCTCTTCTAAGACATAGCGTACAAAGTGAATTCTCTGGTGAGTTGATGTTATCAAAACAGATAATGTATAACTCCTGGTGATGTAAATTACAACGAATAATATCATAAAACCACCATTGGACTGTATTTACTAGTAAACTATGATATCAAATTTGTGAGCATACAATGCATTACCACGTCAGCCATAAGCAGACATATTTTATGAATTATTGCAAACCGGTGTATGTATTAATTATGCAAAACCGAACGCCACAATAAATCAAATATATTCTGTGCATACTTTGAATGACACAATTATTTTATTTCTACATGAGTTACGTTTTTATGCTTACCTCACACGACTGTTTTGCTACGACATGCTTACCAGTAGAATGAGGCAGATGGCAGGGTAGGGGTCAAGTACCCTCATAAGCTTTTTTTAACTGATTTTTATAGTTTGTTCTTATGTTGTACTGTTATACCACTGTCCCAGGTTAGGGGGAGGGTTGGGATCCCGCTAACATGTTTAACCCCGCCACATTATTTATGTATGTGCCTGTCCCAAGTCAAGAGCCTGTAATTCAGTGGTTGTCGTTTGTTTATGTGTTACATATTTGTTTTTCGTTCATTTTTTTTTTACATAAATAAGGCCGTTAGTTTTCTCGTTTGAATTGTTTTACATTGTCTTATCGGGGCCTATTATAGCTGACTATGCGGTATGGGCTTTGCTCATTGTTGAAGGCCGTATGGTGACCTATAGTTGTTAATGTCTGTGTCATTTTGGTCTTTTGTGGATAGTTGTCTCATTGGCAATCATACCACATCTTCTTTTTTTATAGTGACAGTTTATATAGAAGCATGTTATTTATTAAAAAAAAAACGACAATCCGCTTGACATTTACCTACATGTATCGATTATTTGGCCATTTTACAGCATAGTGCTTTAGTGTACCTAAATTTTAAATATATCTAAATATTCTGCGGATGAACGCATATATCCAATATTAACAGTATGTCCAAAATATTAGACATTAACATTTAGTGCTTACCTTTAGAATGCTATAAAGCTAATGTATATATTCGCACACCTAGCATACATTAGTATTTTTAAGTATGGAGCAGTGAAGATGATCACATCCGTCTTAATCGTAACTTCACTGTAATGTACGGTGTATATAAAAAATAATATGTAAATAACAGTATTTGTGCAGCCGTTTTTATTGTAACCGTTATTTATATATGTATGAATTGGTGGATTAGTGGCACTTTCCTTTGTGTGTAGGATGAGTTTTTAGTTGGTGCGAGTGTATATTTGTATATAGCGCATTAGCCATCCGACTTTGTAGGAGTGCACCGATCTAGAACGGCGACTAATACCTGTAGAAAGAAAGATAGCTTATCAATTGATATCCGTCAAACGCGCGATTCTACGTCAGAGTCAATGTTAAACTCACCATGTGCCTATCGGGGTAGGGATACGGTCCCAGTACTTAAAACCTTTCAGTCATTTATGGTTGGATTTATCATAGATAAATCAAATCGTATTATAAAAATCAATAAATGAGGTTGTTAAATGTCTTTTTTGTGCTATTTGTTTAACATGCATGCTTGTTTTATAGTGATAAAATATAACACAGTGTTGACTATTTTCGACATTTTTACCTATAATGTCTGTTTGTTTTGTTCACGCATCGTTGTCAATTTAATGAAATTTGAAGTGACTGTCATACAAGTGAGAGGTTAGCTAGCTTTAAAACCTGGATCAATCTAGCATTTTCTTCATAGGAAAATGCCTATACCAAGTCAGATATATGACAGTTGTTATTCATTCGTTTGATGTGTTTGATGTTGATTTTGCCATTTGATTAAGGACTGTCTGTTTTAAATTTTGGCCGGAGTTCAGTATTACTGTGATTTCACATTTTTCAGAGACATAAAAAAGAACAATGAAATACTTTACCAAAAAGGCATGTTTTATATATAATATATTCTCCTCGTTTCGGGTTTGAAAATTAAAACTATTTAAAAATATATCATCTGTCACTCCGCAATACAATAAGAAAACCTGTGGAGCGGAGTGACAAAACAATTTAGTTCAATGCATCGGCTTCCAGTGATTTAATATCTTTTGACCATTTTCTTTTATTCTTGTGTTCTTGTTTTAAATAGTAGTAGATGTGAAACAATTGGCAATATGACAATTATCTACAATATTCCTAATGAATTGAATATAAGCAACTATTTATCATCAATTTGCCTTCAGAAAGGAAATTAAATCCTGTATGGTTAATTCTTTAATCAAACTGTCTGGTAAAAGATCGTGTACTTCTTTCGACAATACAATGTTTTAACGTTATATACAGGTAGAAGTTGTTTATTCAAATGAGCTGGAAATCAAGAACTTTCGTTTTGCGCTTTATTCTTAGACTTGCACTTATAGTTATCAACATCATAATGAACATGAAGAAAAAAAATGATGGCGTTACCTTCTTGAAAAACTAAATATATATATATATATCAGGTTTATAATTTTGTATCTAAAACTCTTCATAAAACTCATCAGTGACGCTCGATTCAAAACAATTAAAAAGTAAAATCACAAAAATACTGAACTTAGAGGAAGATCAATTGGGAAAGTCCATAATCACATGGCAAAATCAAATAACAAAACGCATCAAAAACGAATGAACAAGAACTGTCATATTCCTGACTTGGTACAGGCATTTTCAAATGTAGAAAATGGTGGATTAAACCTGGTTCTATAGCGCTAACCCTCTCACTTTTGTAATGACAGTCTCATCAATTTCCGATATTTTTACATTGATGCGTTAAATAAACAGACACAATAAATATAATAGTCAAAATATGGGTACATCAGTCATCATCGTTTAACAATTTTAAAAGGAACAATTTAACAGAACACAAAAACATCTACTATCTACGAACACATTTATTGAGTGTCTGACGTCAGAAAATTTTATACGTCACATAAATTTGTCGTTCAATGTGCGTACAAACAATTTTAAAATTTTCATGGGAATGTTAGCATACAGGGTTAAAAAATCAAAAGTATGTAAGAATAAATTTAAGAAATAGACCGAGATTTAAACTAGTCCAAAAGTTATATATAGAATTTATAAGAATCCAAAAATAGTTAATACCACTACGCGATTGAATGATTTTGACGTTTGTGGTTCAACGTATATTGTTATTCATAATAGAAATATATCATAATGACATATAATAGAACAATATCATACTGACGGGATCTTTTAAAGTACAGAGTCACGTTATAAGAACAAAAGAAATACAAAAAGTCGCAAATACAAAACAAACCACAAAAAAATGAAAGCCAATACAAACACATTGACGAGATGTATAAGTACCGAGCCACGTGAAACGGATATCACATGAAACCATTTAACAGTAAAAGTAATATTAATAATAGAACAAAGACAAATGAAAGAACTATAAAACACGTTGTTAAGATGATAAACAACATCAGTACGAAGAATCTATACATCAAGACCATCGTGTATTATTTGAGAAGTTGATACGGAATATTTATCAACAAGGTCTTGGTACCTTCCGATGAACTTTTTTAGAAAAAGAACGAGACGTTCTTTGACATACCCCTGTTTCATCAACTTTCTACTCAGACACTGATGACGTATTACAAAGTCTGAGTAGGAGCTGCAAGCTCTTGAATATCGAATAAGTTGGGAAATATATATCCCATATGCAGGTGAAGTTGGTATATTGCTACTAAGGTGGGGGAAATTTATGATTTCAAAATTAAAATCGTCTCGTTTGTCATAGATTCTGGTACTGAGATGACTGTGTAAGTCAAATTCGAGATATAAGTCTAAAAATGAGGCGGAGGAAGCCGTGTCTGTTGTTTCTTTAATCTCTAGTTCTGGGGGATATATTAATGGAACCCAATCAGAAAAGTTCGGATTGTTTATGGAAAGAACATCATCAATATATCTGAAAGTGAAATTAAATAATCTGGCTTCTTTGATTCTCTTGTTTTTTACAAGTGTCTGGAGGAACTCCGATTCATATGAAAATAAGAAGAGGTCGGCAAGAAGAGGCGCACAGTTTGTTCCCATAGGAATGCCGACAATTTGTTGGAAAAGTCTACCTCCAAACTCAACAAAAAAGACCACATGAATACGAAGTGACGGCGAATCTTCTACAAGAGATGGAATACATATTTTCTTAAATGCCTTTTGTCTTTTTCCCGATTATAACCCTTAATAAACTGCGAAGCTTGTTAACCTTTCAGTGCCTAAACGTATGTTCAGATTTTTATTTTAATTTGTATTGTCAAAAGCGTTGCTTGGTTGTGTTTGTCGTACATGTACATGCAACATTTTGTTTAGACTACATAGATATTTCATGTCTGTCTGAGTCATTTTTTCCTGCATTCAATTTATGATTCCTAAAAAAAAAAAAGAATAAGGTCTAGTATTTTCAATTTGATTTTATAAAAGTTATTAACTTTGAAAGCTTCAACTGTAGACAGATTTGATCGTCATAATGGTGATTCTATTTCTTTTTTTTTTAATCTCCAGTGTAAAGCTATTCTATCAAACTTGCTAACAGTTGAATTTCGTTTGACATTCCATGGATAACTATATAAGGAGCAATCTATAAGAACCACTCACGCAAAAAACCCTATTCATGTCAATAATTAGGGTAAAGACATATACTTTTCTCGTACAAAATAAATGAACAGTCTACAAAACATATTTTTACTTTTAGCTAATAAATACTATTACAGAAACGTAAAAACGACACTCAGCACGCAGCCTGAATCACAGAGATTATGCTCAATCATTTCTTTTAAACGTTATTTATTTCGAAAAAAATAATTGATGTTTGATAACATTATTTGAGCTGTTATATTATGCATTGATTGAAAGCTTTTGATGCACACTCGAAGAAATATAATTGCTGTCGGAATGAGTAACGAGAGGTGTTTTTGACAAGAGGATGCAATTACTTAAAGGAGACTCTTTCAATTGGAAAAATAAATTAGAGAGCATGAAAAGGAAACGTTTTATTAAACTGGAGATAATTACATTAACTTTGTTTGCTGTTAACTTAAATAAGTAATTCATCAAATACTCTAATACATGTAATTTGTTTTCGAATCCGCAGTCAAACAATTTATTTTCGTTTAAAGACAAGTAAAGATTGATCTGATGCTCTTTTCACTCTATGTAAGTTAAAGTGTTTGTAATTTATATTAATCTTGTCTCCAGTTTGTATCATTTTTTCGCTTGTCCGTCCACCTTATCAGTTGTTACGTGTTTCGCCCCTGCATTTTTCTTTTGATTATAAATATGATGCCTGTTTTTCATAAAAGGTTCGATAATCTTTGTTGTTTTTAAGTCCTCTTATATTTAATACGTTTCCCTCAGTTTTAGTTTGTAACCCGGTTTTGTTTTTTCCTTATCGATTTATGAATTTCGAACAGCGGTATACTACTGTTGCCTTTATATATCGAGTTACATGTATATAAAACAAAGGTCATTTAAGAAGCCAGGCTCATAATTTCTTACACTAAATGTGAGTTTCGTCTTAATAAGATCAATCAGTGACGTTAGGGTTGAAAAGTTGGAAGACCAATTCGAATCCAAATTATAGAACGTTAAAATCAACCAAAAAATTAAAAAAAAGGTTGTGCCATATCGGGCTAAGGCATTTTAAACAGTTAGGTAGAACAACCGTCATGTTTTGAATGATTTTTTATATTCCGTAAATGTACAGAAATTAAACATGTCAACGAGAAATAAGCAGATAATTCAATTATTTAAAACTAACACTGTTACGGCTTAACATCACTTCTGGAAATATGCTTTGACTAATACAATGGAAAACTAATACAATTTTCTGTCTACATTATTTGACCATAATTTCTCCTAGGCTTAAATTTTTGATTGTTTTTCCACGAAATTTGATAAATCTTTCAATACTTTATATTGTTCAAATTCATTAAAGCGATTATATTAACTGTCAAGTAGAATTGAAATATAGCATATTGTTCATGTCTTTCCATTAAGTTTCATTAAAATCTGATTCAATAAAATTCAATAAGAGAAAATTGAAACTAGAATTGTGCGGTGAAATCCATTCGAAAAAGATAACCAAATGGGATACAAAACATCTAAGAAAGAGCTTTAAAATTCAACTAAACGTTTTTTATCACAAAATATTCAGTAAATGAGCGTTGTCAAACTGCTATACATCCGATGAAGCTATTCCTTTCAATTGTATGGTTCAAATTTATTTAAGTCAAAGTGTTGGGTACCCTCTTTAGTCGAAAGTTCAACAAAAATAGTTTATGAACGTTCCAAATCTTGTAATCATACTAAGAAAGAAAATATCTGCCTTATTTTTAAAACCTTTTAACGTTAAATGCTAGCATAACATCAAAACAGCATCGATCTATCGAAAGAGAAGCAACTCCTAATTCCAATGATATTCATTTGCATGCATTTACTTTCAAGTATAATAACACAATTGGAAAAAGAATGAGTACGTATACATACTTTGAGTAAATTTCTTAGATTGAAACATGTATGGTTTAAATAACATGGAATTGTGTAATTATAATCATCCTTGTCTTAAATACACCTTTATTCATTTTATTTCTTTTTACTATTTTTTTGTATAATGAAAAATTATTCTGTTATTTTCCGGCCAATCAGGTGTAATCAACATGCAATACAATTACCAAGAAAAATATCAATGCAGGGTGCGTTTAATGTGGAACAAATTTAAGTCGATATTTCCTTTTTCCAAATTTTTCTCGTGAACTCAAGTTATTTAAGAACATATTTGAGTATAAAAAAATTTAAAAACTTAATATTAACCGAAAAAAAATTCTCGAAAAATAATGCAGACGGAAAACTAAAAAAAATAAAATACCGAGAAATTACTATCATTAATTGAATGGCGTATTCCAATGAAGGCATTTGTGTACATACATAACTTTTTTGCAATTTTTTAACGTACGTATAATAACATATCTGAATTGGTTTTTTTTTTAAAGATTACAAAATAGAACAAAACCTTCCCGCTTGCATCAGTGGATGGATAAATATTCATCTAGTCTTGATAGATACCTTTTATAAAAAAATTCCGGTTTTATTTTGTGGCTTATATAACATGTAGCTAAAGCTAAACAAGTTCCATGATGATTAAATATGAATCAAAGAGGAAACCACCTACCTCATTTATAATAAAGGGGTATGCACGAATACGGAAAAAAAAAGCAAAGACATTCATTGTTATTATTAAAGCGGAGTTTAACTTGCATTTGAGGAATTAACCCATGCCTAACATAAGACAGTGGTGTTACAACACATTAGAATAGTAAATTACAAAGATTAGTTTTAAAGGCTTTATCCTTCAGAGAGATATTGAGCACAAAACAAAACTATCGTAAAAACATACCAAATTACTAACGATATGATGATACTAATATTTTTTAAAAGCTAGTTCAAAACAGTAGTGACCACAGAATTCTATGTTTATAGGTCTTTTCTGATAATTTTCAGTTTTTTTTTCAAATTGTGTTGGGGCTTTTTCTTTTTTTGTTTATACCGTGTGTAACTGCCTCTATTAATTAATACCTTCAGGTTGATATACTACTCCGAATGATCTAGATAGTTATTGTAATTGCCATATTATGACACCAACAAAAATTAATATCTGATTCTATTTGTCTTTTTGAGCCAAAATAAGATAATTTTAACAAGCCTTCTTTAAAACCTA
Organism: Mytilus edulis; assembly: GCF_963676685.1. Classification (NCBI taxonomy): domain Eukaryota; kingdom Metazoa; phylum Mollusca; class Bivalvia; order Mytilida; family Mytilidae; genus Mytilus; species Mytilus edulis. The sequence continues at coordinate 21,634,295 of NC_092347.1, read as the reverse complement.
TTTTTCAATAACAATCAAATTATTTTTTTTGACATTTAATGTTAACACGTCATATACATTCCTGGAAACGTCATATACGTTCCTGGAAAAGCATGAAAATCTACTCTATTTTATATTTATATATAAATATTTCAAGGATGTGTGACAGTGATGAATGGTTAGTAAAATATGAAATTTTTCAGTAAAAACAATGTTATTTCATTATTTTTTTTAACTTAGATTTTTATGTGTAAATGATCAATTGGTACCTTTAGACCTCTTTGAGAACAAATTTCAAACTTTGCTACTTATTGTTAGTGCAAGAGTCGTTCAAGCCTTCATTCGAGTGGTTATTCAATACAGGGGAAAATCTTAATCTATATGACGTGACTGCATTCAAAGTTAATTATTTGATCGGACGATACTTTGCCAGGATAATTGTCTTTGTAATGATGTTTACTATACGGCTAATCCCTCAATATAAGAATAATCCCTACTTAAATGAATCTATCCACTGTCTTCTTCATTTTAGGTATTAAAGAATACATTGTAAATGCCATCTACTTTTCAATCTCAGAAATGAAAACATATGACAATAATTTCAATGCACATGACTCTGTTATTTAAAATGAACATTAAAGTTACAAAAGATAAACTGAATTGAAAATCAGATACATAAAACCAAATGTATTTAAATCATATAGTCAAAATCGGCGATAATCATCTTGACAACTAACGTTTAGAACATTAAAAAAATGAAAAAAACGTATTGTCTAAATCATCCCATTATCTAATCACAGCCTACGTATTATCACTTATGGTAATTGAAAATGACATAATCTGCAATGAAAACACAATATCTGTAAAGTGTAATCGGATTAGTTGATTAAGTGTCACACTTAAATGCATGGCATTAAATTCATAATAAGTATAATAGTGCACACAGGATAAAAAATAATGAAGAAAAAAATCCATCCAGTATGTTTTGTATCATGTCAAAAGCAACATAGTTTTGGTATAATTATGTAGCCCAAAATATTAAAACACTTTGGTTGGATTATACTGATTCCCACATGCTTCATTGTACTTCTTTCGTTGAAACGTGTTTTCTATTTCCTAAATAAATGGACACACTTAATCCTTTTTGTGTTCTTTTTTTTTTTGCTTTTCTATTTATGTAATGACGAGAAAGATTTTACATGATATACAATCGACAATAACGGTTTTACCACATATATGTTTACAGAAGCATTGTATTCGTGAACGAGTAAACTATTAATTATGTACCTTCTCGTGGTACAGACTAATTTGTTTTAATATTCTTATCAACCAAGCATGTTTAGATAAAGGATAGTAGAATGGTATTTTGTCTTTTTATTTAATAAATATTTGTGAGTCTTTATGTTTTATATATACTTATTATGTGTTCTCTATGCTCCTCAACTTTGTACTTGTTTGGCTTTATAACTATTTTGATCTGAGCGTCAATGATGAGTCTGATGTAGAGGAAACGCGCATCGGGCGTATTGAATTATAATCCTGATAACTATTTGAATTATTGTTAAAAGTATTGTATTTGTTAAGAGCGATAGAATCTTGTTTTGAAATTAATGCGGAATTTTTTCTACATTATTTTCCTGTTAACTAAGTTTATCAAATTCAATGTCAAATGTATGGGGTTTTTAAAGCACCTCATTGATTTTTCTTCTTCAAGAAAGATAGCGCAAAACATATGAGAATAAAAAATATATTGAATATAAGCCAGAAAACACAACAAACAGACAAAAAACAAAACAAAAAATTGAACAAATATGAGGCAAAAAACACCAACAACTTCTGAGAAAAATGTTATTGATTTATTGAAATATTTCTGTAAAGAAGTGTCAATATTTATACAACTACAAAAGAAGTTATGATAGTCGGATGCGACCCTTTTACGTTTTTCACGAAATGGCATTACCGTCTTTGATGATTCACAAAGCGAAAATACAATGATTATTTTAATTCAAAGTTTGTCTATCTTTACCTCGACTCATGTTGTTTTAATAGACATCGTTTAACTGCCATATATTTTATGATAATAATTCTAAAATAGTACTTCTCTGTGCAATAATTTAAACAAATGTTATATCAAATATAGCGTATAAGAGCTTATTTCGTCTAAATACTTTTGAGTGTTTATTATTGTTTATCATTTCTTAGCCAACTAGAGTACATAGCCAACGATATTTTATCTGTATGATATAATATTTAATTAGCATCATATCAAAATATGTATACGACTATTTTTATAAATAATCTCCAAAGAAAATTATAAAAAAAATCATTGTATACAATCTGAAATGATATCCAAGAATGTTCAACTACTTGTTTCTTAAAACATTTAACACCTGTTACTTCATTCAATGCAGCTTATTAACCCTCCAATATTCTATATGTTACTTTCAGAGATTAGACCCCTTTTAAATACGGTATTTTTTCGATACATGAAAAACAAATACAAAAAAGAAAACAATGACAAGCTTACTGACTACTTATATTTTTGTATTTCTGACACGAAGTGATGTCATTTCAGCTATATTTATCTACCATTGTAATGAATCGGGAGGTTTGACTAGCCATTAAACCAGGTTAAACCTACCATTTCTTTTTTTAAATAACCTGTTTTAAGTCAGGAAATGGCAGTTGATATCAATATAGGTGGGATTTTTTTTGTATGTTGGCGGTTTCTTTTTCTTTTTTCACTTCAGTTGTCCACTTGTTTCTACGTTTACCTCTTATGGTTGTTGTGTTTCCCTCGGTTTAAGTTTTAACCCGGATTTGTTTTCTCGGAATCAATGTATGACTTTTAAATACCGGTATACTACTGTGGCTTTCATTTATATAGTTATTACAGTTGATACAGTTTAGGCTTTTTTTTTTAGTTGTGAACGTTCAGTAAACAATTCAGTTTAGGCTTTTATTCCGCTATCAACGTCCAGTAAATGATTCAGTGTAGGCTTTTATGTAGTTATCAACGTTCAGTGCGTTATACAGTTAAACCTTTATTGTGTTATCCTCTTACCTGGTGATACCCTCGAGGCCTGATACTCTACGAGTATATCTATTGACCAAGTGGTAATAATAATATTAACGCTACAAATGTAGCTGCATTAAATCAGATCACATTTCGACAATGAATGTCTCCTCGGTGGCTAAAATATTTGAAAGTCCAAACCCTCATGCAAATGTTGAAAATCTGATTATACCACATCTTTTTATATTTTAAGGCGTCAAAGTAAAAAAAAATAATAGCCTTTCAATCTGATTAATACAGAAGGAAAAAAATAAATTTCATTATTAAACCATATGATATCCTTACAGTGTCTGATTTCAAGCATGGGCCTTTTTGTGACCATATCTAAGTCTGCAGGATAAAAAATGTTGATTGATTCTTTGGCGTATATATATAAACATTTATAAATACAACTATGAAAATTTGATTCAATTGTGACAATTTATGTATGCAGTGAAAACTGTAGAATCAAAGTGATAGCGTATTACTAGACATTATTGGTTGATTAAAAGTTGGGCAAATAAAGTTCATCTTTTCTCTGGGATGTCTCAATTCGTTTGACATTTTTCTCGGAGTTTGGTATGCTTGTTATTTTATTTTTCATTTCAAACGCATTGACAAACAAATCAATTAAAACAGAGGGAAATATCTGAATTTGAACTACTGTTTAAGTATTGTAACATATTTTCATATATAATTAAAGTGGGTTTTTTTTATATTAAAAATCTATTCAGATATGGAGAAATAAGGGATATAACCTTATATCCATCTGATGAGTTATGTCCCTTCAACTGATTTTTACAGTTTGATATCATGTCGTTCTGTTACAAATAAAGGCAACAGCAGTATACTGCTGTTCGAAATTCATGAATCAATTGAGAAAAAACAGATCCGGGTAACAAACTAAAACTGAGAGAATTGTCCAAGGTTAGGGGAATAGTTGGCGTCTTCAAGTAGTTTAACCCCGACACATTCTGTATTTGCCTGTCCTGAGTTTGGAGCCTGTGAGTTAGTGTTTGGTTTGTTGCTGTTAATCATATTTTTTTCGCTTATTATTTTGTATATGAATCAGACCGCAATTGCTGAAATCATGTTTTGGTCTAATAAGTTGTAGTTCCTTATTACGAAATATCTTTATTTTTTTTTCTTCAATTCGAATTCAATCTGTTTTATTGCTGAATAGCCGTTTTCATTTTATATGCTAATTGCAATCTTTGCTAGAGAGAAAATGTTCTTTTCAAATTCTTTTCTGCTTATTTCATATTAAAAAAATAGTTTGCTTCTAGTAAGTATTATACATGTATAACCTTGCATGTGTTTTATTTTAGTTTTAGTAAGGTTTATTAAAATTGAGTCAACGTTTAATTTTCATCTGCACTCTTTGATTTCAAAGCAACGCATCTGTTGAACAGAGAATTTGATTACACCAAGGCGACAATGAAATGCATACGGTAAATATTATAATCAAACAAAAGAAAGATGGATAATAAAACATAATAATCTGAGATAATTCTCAACAAATATCATCGCAAAGTTCGCTTTATTTCTCTCACGAGACACGTCAGAATAATTCTTAACTCTCGTCTTTAAAAACAAATGTTGCTTCAACAAAACAGTGGTATTCCGGAATATGCAACATTATTTTATGGATTTGACATTATTGGGTAAATCTTTTAGAAGCAATGCAAATTGCAGTAAACACAATTTATTAAATCATTTTATTAATGAAAATTTTCAAAAAATTAAATATAAAATTCTATCTGATTAAATATAACATTTGAAAATAGATAAAATGTCAGATGTCATCAATTCGCTTTATTCATATTTAATCTTGTTTTAAGACTAAATAATTTTTGTTTTAATTCAATGAGAAGGACAATAGAATATCATTAATGATATTACTCCACTTGATAACTTTGTTATAGAAGATAATAACAACATTCTTGTTATTAAATACGGTTAAATCTCTATTTCCGAGGCGAGGAGTTTTAATATTTTCAACGGATGTTTTTCCAAGTTGTTGATTTCTGGAATGTTTTTTTCATATTTGTAGCAAGAGTTTCAAACACGCATATTTTGACGTATGAAGGAGCAATAACATGATCTAGTCGTTTGAAATGTGATGTTAAGATCATTTACCGAAACAGGATTGAGCATAGTAATCACAGTAATCTCACCTAGAATATATATATATATACTGAAGAGTACAATGAACTTTCCCAGATAATCTTCGTATATCTGAGAAAAATAAAAGTCAAGTGAATAGCACAGGTACACTCTTCCTTAAGCTAATAATTGGGTTTGAAGTTTGACAGTTTCTGTAGACATCTTGTTATTCATATTTAAATCTCATGATTGTTTTGTAATGATCTATTATCTATGCTATGCGTTTATTGTAAAATATCTTTGTATTTCATGCATAAATATTGAAATAAAATTTAAGTACATACTTATATTTCTTCAAGTTGTTCGGGTATTCAATACTTTATATATGATGAACTTTATTAAAACTGGCAATTTAAAATGAATGCAATAAAGCAAATCCAATTAAAAAATGTGGTTTTTATTCTTTTTGGTATTTTCTTGCGAATAGCTTACGAAATCACTGTATTGAAAATGTATTTTCTCCGCTAGAAAGCCTTCTTCCTGGACGGAAAGATTAGAATACTAGATAAACTGAGTCAGGAACAAGAACGCTACTTAATTCTTTCATTAATGAAAAGATTTAGGTTGGACGTTTGGCTGTATATGTAGAAAACATATTACTAACGGCGGAATCACATTTAAATTTTAAAGGTGATGTTACTCTTAGAGCTCGTTAAGCAAGATAAAATAACTTACAAAAAAATTAAGTTGTATTGGGCAACACTTTTATGAATGTTTTGTTCTCAATTCTACTCAATGTCGTACTTTATTTGGCCGTCACTGAGGAATCTTATGTAGACGAAACGCAAGTCTGAACCAACTGCGAAATTTCATTCTTGGTATCTATGATGAGTTTATCTATATGCAATACGTTTGATCTTAAATATTATAACATTTAAGTTACAGTAATTCCTTAGAATATATTCTTCATTTGCACTTTCATTGATTTAGTTTTTAAAGTTTATATTACATAACTTAACATTCATGTCAATCCATTAATTTTGCAAAAACTTTCCTACATCCTGCCCTGATCTATTTTTCAATGTTACATATATAAGAACACGTTTTTTTTTCTAAACTATTCAAGATGTCCTGACATTTTAACCGTTTGCGGTTTAAACTGAGTGACAATTTGATCGGATCATAGTTTAATTTATAAGTTGCAACTTTGCTTCGAACTTAAATTTGATTTGTTTCGGATAGAAATCGACCTGATGCAAGTGCACGTATATCATTACATATATATGCATTTGATCGATTTTGGAACAATAAATTACAAAAAAAGAAGACATTTGGTCTATGTTTTTTTTGAGAGTTCACAAAATGAGTTTTTACAAAGCTTCATTATATGTTTGGTTATCAGGATTCTGTAATCAAGCAGTAATCGTCGATTATCTGCTGTCTTATATACCTAATGGAGTTATTTTCTTTCAGAACAACAGGTCATTCCTTTTCAGAATCAACCCGGACGATACCGGTTCATTCTGGCTATTCCTACATTTTGAATTTTATAGGTTAAATAGTAAAATTTTATGTAGGAGTTCCCAGAATTTTTATGCAAACAATGGGATTATGTAGGATTATGTTGTAACAACACTAAACTAATGAGATCTAATGAATCAAGGTAAATCCAGGTAATTCTTGCAGAAAATAAAGAAAAAGAATAATTTATATCACAGTCTTTTATTTCATTTAATAATTTCATAGCACAGTCTATGTAAATAATATTCAAAAGCACAATATGAATTTATTATTTATTAATATCAATGTTAAATCATTCTTTAAATCAAAGCACTAAATTTTGAGTTACATTAAACAAAGCACCAAAAGTGTACTAAATTGACATTATTCATAGCACTCACATAGTAATACATTGATCATGATTGAACATATAAAAAAATACAAAGTCTTAATCAATGTGCAGGAGATGAGAAGCAGAATCTCCATACTCGACTGGAGTAAGTTCATCATTCTGTAACCTTATTTTCAGTGTTTGGAGTCTGTCATCTTTTTCCCTGTACTTCCTCTTTCTTGGGATTCGTTTCCCACCAGCTCTGTACTGGATCAATGTGAGAGCATGGAAGGCTTCTTCTGCTCTCAACATACTAATCATACTGGAGATGTTTTGGTGAGCTGCCTAACTTCTTTAGCTTAATATCCAACCTTCTAAATGGTTTGTTGTTCTAGGACCTTCTATTGCATAGTGATTCCACAGACTTTGGTTGTTCACTACTCAGTAGCTGGTTACATAGTCAGTAAAGTTAAGTGTTGGTGTGGTAGTATTCTGAATCATGGATGTCTTTAAGTGCATGAAACCAAACATCTTAAATTGTATTGGGTGGAAAAAGTGGCAGTACTGCAGCTCTACGAACAAGTTTGAGACCATGCTTCACAAGTTAATAGTGTTCAAAGCTAATCAAAGTTCAAAGTCATTTGGCTTTGCTTAATCTATTAGGCCAATTTATACACTTATCTATGATAATTAAGTACTTTTGATATTATATTC